>NC_064619.1:420085015-420388184 GCF_023898315.1 Schistocerca nitens | reverse complement strand
AAAAGAAACTGTCAAATCCACATGGATTGCTGGGAACTTCATTTTTATTATCATTTTTATTAAATGGTTCAAATGGCTCTGAGCACTATGGGACTCAACTGCTGAGGTCATTAGTCCGCTAGAACTTAGAACTAGTTAAACCTAACTAACCTAAGGACATCACAAACATCCATGCCCGAGGCAGGATTCGAACCTGCGACCGTAGCGGTCTTGCGGTTCCAGACTGCAGCGCCTTTAACCGCACGGCCACTTCGGCCGGCCATTTTTATTATCACACATTTGATTTTAACAGTCATTTTAAGTATTTCATTGAAAAACAGAATGATTCCCATCACAATTTTCCTTAAGGTCTTCCTCTGAATGATACTCTTGTTCTATAGCTGAACTGTGATCACTGGATAATGTAAAATCTTCGTCTTTTTCGTTTATTTCTTGATCTGTATCACTGAAACCTTCCTCCTTAGACCGACTAACAATATCACCAAACAAGGGAAAGTTAAAACGGACAAATTCGTGTGAACACATTTTGAGCTACACGGTACCGTACTGAAGAAAACAGATACCTAGTTTACGAGGCGCGGTCTAGGAGACTCCAGCACCTATCAGTAACACATGTCAACAATAAACACAGAAGACGATAACGCAACCGACAGCAAAAAATCGTAGGCTTGGTAATTTAAGGAGGGTGGGGGGAGCATAGAAGCATTTCACCACAACTGGCCTCGGAGAGAGTGTTCGAAAATTTTATCGCGGTCTGAGAGGCCACCACTCGTGAATTAAGAGTTAAATTGAAAGGCAATTTTGACTTTAAAATGCGTATAACATCTTTTACTGATGTGGGATCATCCTAGTATCTTGTCTTATTGATATATTTCTCAAAGTACTTGCGTAGAGTACCTTGTTTACTGTTGTAAACCTCAGGTAAAAAAAAAAAAAAGTTCAAATGTGTGTGAAATCTTATGGGACCTAACCGCTAAGGTCATCAGTCCCTAAACTTACACACTACTTAATCTAAATTATCCTAAGAACAAACACACACCCATGCCCGAGGGAGGACTCAAACCTCCGCCGGGACCAGCCGCACAGTCCACGACTGCAGCGCCTTAAACTGCTCGGCTAATCCCGCGCGGTAAAACCTCAGGTCAGTACACCTCCTTGCTGGCCTGTAGACCAGTACTCTGATGGAAATGCTCTTTCGAATTGTGCATATGTTTCACATTTCTGTAAAATTTCTAATGCCCACAGCATACCTTCGCCTTGTACATGTGAGGCGGCAAATTGCATTCCTTGAGTGTCTGTCCAGGATCTGGGAAGTATCCCTCTCAAACTTTTTATGAAAACAACGGGGTACTGAACCCCTTTCTAGTGTAGGATGTAGGTCTGAAATTGACGAAGCTTGAGCAAACTCTCTTGCAACAAGATTTTCGTCAAAGCATTTGCCGCCCCCGTATCACAGAATAAATACCCCTCATCCCTGTACGTGTTGTATGGTGTTTCTCTGTACAACACGTGCGACTGTGGAGGCGGTTAATACGAATGTGAATTGTTTGTTGCCGCTGCCGCTGGGCTTTCCCTGCGTTATTGCGCGCAGCTGACAACTCATGGTGCAATTTGCCTACGTGTGCTTCCCCGTCAAGCTTCCGTTTATGAAGATCACCTTTTAACTTCATTTTAGTTTTTTCTAATTCTGGTTTTACGTCAATATTCTCCTTGTTGTTTTGAGATAACACTTCAGCATTAGAACTAGGAATTCATTCCGCTGCTCAGTTTGGAACGCGATCTGTTGTACAGAACATTGCTGTTCAGATTGCGTTTCGTTTAGTTCGTTCGCTTCAGAGTTCATCTACCTTACCGACTCGAGTATGTCTTTACATGCAAGTTGTAATTCAACAAAGTTATTAGTAACAGTTTCTATCTTCGAATTTAATTTTATCTGAGCAGACTGCTATTCACCTAGCCACCGAAAATCTGCACTTAGCTTTTCCTCTATCCGTTCGCTAATTCGCACAGCTTGCTCATTAGCGAAGCGTTAGAAATTAACATCCATCCGGTGTTGAATTTCGCCGCTGATCTGTTCCTACTGTAGATTTGCAAATTGCTTAAAATTTTCGTTCACTTTGCCCTGAATGTGTGTATCAATTTGTACAGTATTCTCTCGCGCAAAGTGTTAGAGTAGCCCCTGGTTCAGCGTCCGTAATTTGCCGATTATCCTACACCCGAGATCACACTCAGATGTAATAATTACCAAGAAAGCGAAACAATCTAACCACGCGTAGCCATTATGCGAATCTACTAATAAATTCCGCCATTTTGTGGCGCGTAACTTTCATACATAAATATGTAAAAGTCACACGAAATGATTTTATAAATCTACACAAGAAAGAAGCTCTGTTTTCTAACATGAAGTTCTAATTGGCCTTGTACTGTTTTTCCTTAACTTACAGTTGCGATTTCTTATCGCGTTATTGTTTTTTTAATCCTTTTCTTGGTTCGCTCCCTTGAGATTTCTCAGTTGCAGACAAGAGTTATGTGTTTCATACATGGGACTGAAAATACATATAATTACAAACATGTAATTGAAACAATTTTAGACACAATAAAATTTCATTTATTATTCATTTCTTGGCTGTCCTGTCGCGGTTGCCAATATAACGTCACCACCAGTTAATTGGGATTTAATTTTACTTGCAATTAACTTGGATGACAGTTTCGGTTGTGAACTATTTTTTATAATAAAATGAAAAGCATCAACGTTAAAATAAGCTGGGGCCTCTTTCATTAAATGACTGACTTAATTTTAAACGTTAGGAAAGTTAATGCAATTTCTTCTGAAAGTAGCAATGGCTCACAGTTTTGGCTGGTAAATGTTTCGTTGCGGAAATTAGTATTAAATTGATTATCGGCGACTAAGCAGCGTGCGCTTGGATCTTGAGCTATAAATAGCTGCTGATGCAACTTCGCGCATTCATTATATGAATAGCATCATTCGAGAATGGGTCGCCGTTTTGGATATCGCCGTCGCAGACGTATGCTGGTCTATAAAGAATTGGTTAATATTTCTGGCACCTTTGGTACCGTTCCAGCGCCAGGTACGAGTAAGAAGGTATCGACTCTGAAGAAGATTGCGAGTATATCTGTATTGTCAGGTCCTAAATACTTTTTAGATCTGAAATTGAATTTCTCGATTGCAAAATCATCCGAATCAAGTAATATAGGTAATGGGTGGCTTACCTTTGCTGTTGTTGTTTGTCATGATGCTTCTAGGACTGGATTGGAAAGTTTTACATCGCGTGAAGTATTGGCATTTCGTACTGTACATTTGGCCGAAATTATTGTTCTAAGTGAAAGTTCTTATTTAGTACCGTATTTCACAAACAAAAGACTACGGGAGTAGGGGGACAACCTTCGCACCAGGACACGCTGCATTGTTGGCAATTTTATTCAAGATGACGACGATGACGTCATCCAAGATGGCGGCATGTAGACTTGGCAACATCGCATGATGTCATACAAGATGGCGGCTTTTGGCGGCAAAATAGGTCAATTGAGCTACGTCCACTAACCCAACCTTCATAAAAAATGGCAGGAAGTTTGAATTTTGACGGGAAAATAGTCCAATTGTGCTATGTCCACTAACCTAAGCCTCCAGAAGAAAAAAAAAAGGCGGGAAGTTTAAATTCCAACAGGATAATGCATGCAAAGACCCTACTTGTCTTTATTATTATTATTATTGATTATCATTCATTATCATTCATTATCATTTATTAACATTCGTTATCATTCATTGTCATTCATTATCATTCATTATCATTTATTATTATTTATTATCATTTATTATTATTTATTATTATTGACCTGCCTCCACTAGAAAATTCCCTCCAAATTCAAATTCCAACATGATAATGGCTGCAAAACCTTACTTTTGTTTATTATTCATTATCATTCATTATCATTTATTAACATTCATTATCATTCATTGTGATTCATTGTCATTCAAAATCATTCATTATCATTTATGATAATTCATTATCATTTATTATTATAGGCCTACCTCCACTAGAAAATTGCGCCAAATTCAAATTCCAACACGATATTCTCTCGAAAACTGTACTTCTATGTATTATTATCATTTGTTATTTATTCAAGATGTCCGATTTTCTCTGTGAGAAGGCCAATCTCCTTACATCCATAACGAAAATCTATCACAAGTTCAAATCCCCAACACCATAATTGATCACATGTACGAGCTTTCTCCGTCTCTTATCTTTTTTCACTGCTAGCCTATCATAATCGCGTCAAATAATAAACTGCACTTATAATAACGTAATTCACGTCCTTTGATTTTGCAGGAGGGAAGGAACTGAAGACTTTATTTCAAGCAGTACGGTCATCACTTGTGCTCCAACACAGTCAGCACACACATCTTTGATATCGCAGTGCAGTCACCACGACATCCGCACTCCAACTGAATTAGTTCAAATCGTCGCCACCCCCTGGCCAGCATGCGGAGACACTGCCTACGCCTGACACGTGAGGCGTCCGGCCACTAGCGCAGGGGGCGAGCCCAGCGATCGCTCCCACATCGTAAACATGTTTTCGCTGGACATGCTGGAACTAGTCGAGTTTGATGTCACAGCGGCTCACCAAGTGCATTCGTCGCCTCCACATGTTTCCCGCCAAAATTGACTCCCTCGGAGCTGAATCACACAACGGTCGGCCGTTTCCCTGCAACACTTCCGGCACCACGTTCAAACCTGCAGATACCGACCTCACACAGCCGTTTGCCACGTGTCCTTGTGCGATCGAGAATGCAGTGCTACACTTTTGGTGGCAAAGTTTGCTCGTCAGTGGAATCCGCCATGACTATATAACAGCACCTTTGGACCGCACTAGAACGCCCGCTAATTGACTCGCTCTCGCACGCGCATAATAACTGTACAATCGCTGCGCCACCGCCCCGCTTACGTCACACACCCTCTATACACGCGACGGACATAGCCTTCTGTAAATACCTGGAAAATGACTCTTTATTTCAGACATTACGGCCATGCAGGTGTATCCCAACTGGCCGGCTGACGTCAAGCACACCCCCACGGCCAGCGCACCAGGTAGGGAGCGGCGCCTGAGGGCCCCGCCACAAACAGTCGGCCATGCCCGCGAGCACTTAACACCGGATACGATGTTTCCTGTCGACAGCGTGCCGTACAAAGGGTACGTTTGGCGCCAGAGTTTGACCGACAGTGGAATCCACCATGACCATATAACAGCGCGTTTGCTCGTCGCGAGAACGCTCGTTAATTCACTCTCACCACCCCACTATATTAAATAATTCCATTTACAATTTCATATACATATTCAAACGTGTTCAACTCCCTAATATCAACTACTTTTCGAGGACCGCAAAGCCACCTCCCCCTCCTAGGAACCAGTGCCAAGTTTGAAATCTGCCTGTAAATAAAGCTCACTTGCGCTTCCGCCACCAACCTAAGAAAATTGTTTCAAATTAAGCCACCAGCACGCAACCTCTTCTTACACGTTTCTGGTAAACAGAATTTTTTTTCTACCGAGTTGGAAACTTCCTTGACCTCACAATGCGCGATCGACCACGTGGCTCTGTCAGACAAAGAACGCTCGCACTATGTTAACTGATCACCTGATTCTCATTATTCAGCCCACATGCTTCGATTATCTAATCCAGGATCTTGGTGAAAACACACGTCCGTACACATGAGTCATCGCGCGCACCTAGCTTAGTACCTCCGCAAGTGAATGTAACATAGTCCACATGACTATTTAATTAATATGATCAATTAATTAACCTCTCTGATGCGGAAAACTGCCATGTCCACCTAGACTTGGAATCAATTTTCGCCACTGCCACACCCACCTGGATTTGAATTGAAATAGTTTAAGTCCCTACCGACCACCACGTCCTTTTACCGACCCATGTTCGTTGGCTAACATGTACTAATGCTCGCTTCCGTTTACTAACGTGCACTAACGTGTACTAACCCACATTATCTTATATCACGTTCTGTCTATACAAATAAGCTAAGCTTCAATTCTGATGGTCAGTTCTTGTTTCGCTACCAAACACAAGAAAATTGGGGCAAACGAAGCCACTAACCTAAGTCACCTGTGATGACTCAGAATCGTCTGCTTTGACTCTCTCACACACCACGAGCGCGAGACCACCCACATCACAGTCTGGACCTTTATACTAGCGTCGGACATACTCCTGTATAAATATTCTAGCTAAACTATGACGCTAATATAGTTCTTCAATCCACATGGTCCAGCACATGGCCAGAGCACACCCCCAGTACCTAAGCTGAGAACATTGCTCGCCCCATATTTAGTTAACCGCTGAGAGACGGAGATATGCTGCAATCACATCCCTCGCGCTCTCGTAGCTACTCACCTCAGCAATTCGATCTAACAATCCCTCCAAGTAGGAAAAATAACAACCATCTTGAACTCTCTCATATTCTATATCGTCCCATAAATACTTAAATTACATTTTATTTACGCATCGAGAATACCTATCACTCTCATACAAAAAACACTCGTCCTGATATACCTGGTGTCATGTTGCACAGTTGGCAGACACGCAAACAGCTCCTAATTTCAGTGCACAATATCAAACTGCTCCTAAATAATGCAGTACACATAACTGTAAACACCATCAGTACTCGTAATCTGTCCAAATAACGCACAGCAAAGTAACTCAACAGACGCGCGCAATCAACCTATCCCACATTAAGTCACACGTCCGACAGCTCTCAATTCGCTAAAAGGCCTCTGTTCGAACCTTCAGACATGACTTGATGACAGCCGCATTCACACCGAACACCTGAGAAATTCATATCACCTACACGCCGAACATGACCATCCAAGCCAGGTCACGCGGGTCGTCTGTCACCGTCCTAACTCAGTGCGGTCCAACACACAAGTAAAGGCCGCATTCCATTGCTCGCCGGCCTATATGCGACACATCTCCACCTTCACGTCTGTTGTCAGAATAGTCGAGAGCAAGTTCATACACACACCGTCCGCACACATCCCAGGGCTTCTCTCCCCTCTCAATCTGAAACGATCATTTGAAAATAAAATAACAAAATAAGAGCCCAGTCAACCTCTCCGAAATTGTATAGTGCCCCCAAAAATAGTTAACGCTCGCTTTCGTGTTTTCTAAGCTCATTTGTAAATTGAAATTCTTACCCTAACAGAACTTGTTCACCAAAATAATACTGAATTCGCTCCCCACCTCCTACCTTTCCAGCTCTCAACATACGCAAATGTTCTCAACCCTCCTATACCCCAGCACAACCGATTAATCATTCTTATTCCTTCTTATCGAATTTACTGGTCTAATTTCCTAAGGACCCGTTATCGAAGTACCATCCTGCTTTTCTTTCTGATGCTTCCTGTGCTTACTTTTACAGAGATGGCTAAATTACCTCCACAGCCCCACTCAATCTACACACACACACACACACACACACACATACACACACACATATGGTCATCCTCTCTACTCACCTCATACCATAAGCATTAGTAACTCTACAATCCATTATATACAAACCCTACACAATGTAAACCACATTAACTTTACAATACCCACTACATGCCCCAATTCTCTCAATTCCTAAGGAAGAACTGTGAACCTGCTCTTTCTTTCTACACACGCCACACTCAGCAGTAATCAGCCCTTCTGCATCAACGGACGGAAGTCCCTCTCAGAACTGTTCTACAAATTCGGCGATCGCTTCCCCTCAACACAAATGCGTTACTCTCTCTTCTTCTTCTTCCTTGCCTGCTCGCTTTTTTTCTACAAACTGATCCAGACTCATAGACTACAAGAATACACCAATTTTTTTTCTAACAAGGGAACACTGTTTACATGTCGAGTTGGAGATGCAGGGGAGGATAGAGATCTGCGCTATTCAGGAATCCGTCTATGCAGTGTATGTCGTTAGACAATAGCTGGAGAGCAGGTATAGAGAGGGAGCCCACCACGGCATGCTGGTGCTGGGGCTTAGTGCACCGCTGTTTAGATGGACAGATATGTGGCTTTGACATGCCGCCGCCGGCGCTTGAATTTCAGGCGATTGGTCAAGACAAGGTCCTGTTGCAGTAACTGAGGTCATTTTGCTTGTAGACAGGTTGCAGAAGGTAACTGATATGTCTTTCTCCGACTTAAATTGCATATATCAGATGCGCAAAGATCTGGAAATGGGATCAGTTGAACGATGTGTAGGGTGTGATTAAAGCCAAGTTGGAATTTTAATGTAGCATGCAGGTTCGGGAAAGGTGACACGTTTCATACTGGGTGCAGCCGTCTTGAATAATGGTAATTGCATAATCAACTGACGTGACGACGTAGCGCTTTGGTGGTTGTGGTAGGAGCTAAACACAGTTGAACTTGGAGCCATTTTTGTTAGGTAACATGATATAAATAGTAATAAATAATAAATCATAATAAATAATAATAAATGATCATAATGATAATAAATAACTGGAGCAGCTGTCCGAATGCAGAGACCTGTTGGGGTGTATGGATCTGTAAGAGCGAACTTTGATGTCCTCTAGACGACCGAAAAGCGAAGTAATATTATGTGTTGGGCAGCTTTGGTGATCAAGTCAGAATTTGAGGAGATGATTGATTTGGGTTGGAGTGTTATTAGATGGGATGTAGATTGTTCCATTGAATACTTCTGCACATTTGCTTCCTTTATTTAGCTGAGTGAAGATCGATTGTGGTGTGTCGGATACATGCTTGTCTGTTCTCTAGACCTGGGACAGACCTTAGTTGACGTGTAAACTATAGCCGAAAATGTTACATGACTGAGACCGGTATTCGAGAGCGGAAATATAATTTTGCGTATGTTTGTTTCTAGTTAGGTGGTGGTTTACAGCATGCTGCACATAGATAAAGTTCGGCGTTTGTAGAGAATTAATTTGAAGTCTATATCTTGGGAATTATGATGAACTAGTGATCGGTAGGGTGTAGTCTAGTGCATGATATTGAGAAGTACAGCTAAAATGGTGTAATATTATGGAGAAAATACATGTGTTCTTGCAGCCTATGAGTCTGAGGATGTTTGAAGAAAAGCGAACAGATAAGGAAGGAGAGACAGTAAGGCGTTTGTGCTGAGGATGGGACGATACCGAATTTGTAAAAAAGAGTTCTGAGGGTGACTTAGGTCCGCTGATGTAAGAGGGAAGATTAGCTCTGAGTGTCGGGTCTGTAGAGAGAACAGGTTGACGGTGCTTTCCTAGGATTGGGGAGCATTGCTGTATAAAGGCGCTGTATGGATAGGATATTTTTTTCGTATGCTGCAGCGATATACTGGATAAGTGCACTGTTTACTGTCAAATGTGTATATACTGTATTGTGAAGTTAATGTGGTTTACATTGTGTAGCGTTTGTATATACTGCACTGTAAAGTTAATATTTATTATGTTATGTGACTAGTAGAGAGGAAGTCGTAAGGACGGTAGAGATATTTCCAGAGTAACAGCGGTCAAGAGAGTGTATTTCCGATACTTAGCTCATTGTGGAATGCCAATCAAATGAGACCGCGATCGTAAGATTTAACTGTATAAGTATAATGAGATCAACGATTTCGGTATTCGAGAGTGCGAATATAATTTTTTGGTCTGTTTGTTTCTAGTTATTAAGTGGTTTAAAGGATGCTGTACTTACAAGGGAACCTCCCCATCGCACCCCCCTCAGATTTAGTTATAAGTTGGCACAGTGGATAGGCCTTGAAAAACTGAACACAGATCAATCGAGAAAACAGGAAGAAGTTGTGTGGAACTATGAAAAAAATAGGCAAAATACACAAACTGAGTAGTTCATGCGCAAGATATGCAACATACAGGAGACTCCGAGCGCAATAGCGCTGTGGTTCCGTGGCTAGCGTGAGCAGCTCCGAAACGAGAGATCCATGGTTCAAATCTTCCCTCGCATGAAAAGTTTAATCCTTTATTTTCAGACAATTATCAAAGTTCAGGCACTCACACATAAACAACTTCGCTCTCCAAAATTCCAGGACATCTTCAGATTTGCTTGGACATATGCAGGATTTGACGGTCTACACACGAAAAAATTTGAAAACGTTAAAAACATATGTTTTGACACAGCACAGGGAAAACTGTGCGACTGTGAAACTGTTGCATTCATTTGTTGCAGTTAATGGGACAAACTCTTACGTTTTCATCACTTTTTTGAGAGTGATTATCACATCCACAAGAAAACCTAGATCGGGCAAGGTAGAAGAATCTTTTTACCCATTCGCCAAGGGTACAAGTTAGGTGGGTCGACAACAAATTCCTGTCATGTGACGCACATGTGTCGTATAGAATATAACAGACGTGTTTTCCTGTGGAGGAATTGGAGGACCTATGACCTTGCGATCAAATGTTTTCTGTTCCCATTCGAGAGGCACGTCCTTTCGTCTACTAATCGCACGGTTTTGGGGCGTGGTTGAAAAACACAGACACTGAGTGAACAGAGACGTCAATGAAATAACGGACAGATCATAACTTTGCGAAAATAAAGAATGTAAAATTTTCACTCGAGGGAAGACTTGAACCAAGGACCTCTCGTACCACAGTTGCTCACGCTGCCCCGGGACCACGGCAACCGTGCGCTAACGTTGTCCTTGATGTTACATACGCTCCACATGGACTACTCAGTTTGTATATTTTGCTTATTTTTTCATAGTTCCACACGACTTCTTCCTGTTTTCTCGATTGATCTGAGTTCAGTTTTTCAAGGCCTATCCACTGTGCCAACTTATAACAAAATCAGAGGGGGGTGCGATGGGGAGGTTCCCTTGTTAGAAAAAAAATTGGTGTATTCTTGTAGTCTATGAGTCTGGATCAGTTTGTAGAAAAAAAGCGAGCAGGCAAGGAAGAAGAAGAGAGAGTAACGCATTTGTGTTGAGGGGAAGCGATCGCCGAATTTGTAGAACAGCTCTGAGAGGGACTTCCGTCCGTTGATGCAGAAGGGCTGATTACCGCTGAGTGTGGCGTGTGTAGAAAGAAAGAGCAGGTTCACAGTGCTTCCTTAGGAATTGAGAGAATTGGGGCATGTAGTGGGTATTGTAAAGTTAATGTGGTTTACATTGTGTAGGGTTTGTATATAATGGATTGTAAAGTTACTAATGCTTATGTTATGAGGTGAGTAGAAAGGATGACCGTATGTGTGTGTGTATGTGTGTGTGCGTGTGTGTGTAGATTGAGGGGGGCTGTGGAGGTAATTTAGCCATCTCTGTAAAAGTAAGCACAGGAAGCATCAGAAAGAAAAGCAGGATGGTACTTCGATAACGGGTCCTTAGGAAATTAGACCAGTAAATTCGATAAGAAGGAATAAGAATGATTAATCGGTTGTGCTGGGATATAGGAGGGTTGAGAACATTTGCGTATGTTGAGAGCTGGAAAGGTAGGAGGTGGGGAGCGCATTCAGTATTATTTTGGTGAACAAGTTCTGTTAGGGTAAGAATTTGAATTTACAAATAAGCTTAGAAAACATGAAAGCGAGCGTTAACTATTTTTGGGGGCACTATACAATTTCGGAGAGGTTGACTGGGCTTTTATTCTTTTTTTATTTTCAAATGATCGTTTTAGATTGAGAGGAGTGAGAAGCGCTGGGATGTGTGCGGACGGTGTGTGTGTGAACTTGCTCTCGGCTATTCTGAAAACAGACGTGAAGGTGGAGATGTGTCGCATATAGGCCGGCGAGCAATGGAATGCGGCCTTTACATATGTATTGGACCGCACTGAGTTAGGACGGTGACAGACGACCCGCGTGACCTGGCTTGGATGGTCATGTTCGGCGTGTAGGTGATATGAATTTCTCAGGTGTTCGGTGTGAATGCGGCTGTCATCAAGTCATGTCTGAAGGTTCGAACAGAGGCCTTTGAGCGAATTGAGAGCTGTCGGACGTGTGACTTAATGTGGGATAGGTTGATTGCGCGCGTCTGTTGAGTTACTTTGCTGTGCGTTATTTGGACAGATTACGAGCACTGATGGTGTTTACAGTTACGTGTACTGCATTATTTAGGAGCAGTTTGATATTGTGCACTGAAATTAGGAGCTGTTTGCGTGTCTGCCGACTGTGCAACATGACACCAGGTATTCAGGACGAGTATTTTTGTATGAGACTGATAGGTATACTCGATGCGTAAATAAAATGTAATTTAAGTATTTATGGGACGATATAGAATATGAGAGAGTTCGAATTGGTTCTTCTTTTTTCTACTTGGAGGGTTTGTTAGATCGAATTGCTGAGGTGAGTAGCTACGAGAGCGCGAGGGATGTGATTGCAGCATATCTCCGTCTCTCAGCGGTTAACTAAATATGGGGCGAGCAATGTTCTCAGCTTAGGTACTGGGGGTGTGCTTTGGCCATGTGCTAGACCGTGTGGATTGAACAACTATATTAGGGTCATAGTTTAGCTAGAATATTTATACAGGAGTATGTCCGACGCTAGTATAAAGGTCCAGACTGTGATGTGGGTGGTCTCGCGCTCGTGGTGTGTGAGAGAGTCAAAGCAGACGATTCTGAGTCATCACAGGTGACTTAGGTTAGTGGCTTCGTTTGCCCCAATTTTCTTGTGTTTGGTAGCGAAACAAGAACTGACCATCAGAATTGAAGCTTAGCTTATTTGTATAGACAGAATGTGATATAAGATAATGTGGGTTAGTACACGTTAGTGCACGTTAGTAAACGGAAGCAAGCATTAGTACATGTTAGCCAACGAATATGGGTCGGTAAAAGGACGTGGTGGTCGGTAGGGACTTTAACTATTTCATTTCAAGTCCAGGTGGGTGTGGCAGTGGCGAAAATTGATTCCAAGTCTAGGTGGACATGGCAGTTTTCCGCACCAGAGAGGTTAATTAATTGATCAGATTAATTAAATAGTCATGTGGACTATGTTACATTCACTTGCGGAGGTACTAAGCTAGGTGCGCGCGATGACTCATGTGTACGGACGTGTGTTTTCACCAAGATCCTGGATTAGATAATCGAAGCATGTGGGCTGAATAATGAGAATCAGATGATCAGTTAACTTAGTGAGAGCGTTCTTTGTCTGACAGAGCCACGTGGTCGATCGCGCATTGTGAGGTCAAGGAAGTTTCCAACTCGGTAGAAAAAAAATTCTGTTTACCAGAAACGTGTAAGAAGAGGCTGAGTGCTGGTGGCTTAGTTTGAAACAATTTTCTTAGGTTGGTGGCGGAAGCGCAAGTGAGCTTTATTTACTGGCAGATTTCAAACTTGGCACTGGTTCCTAGGAGGGGGAGGTGGCGTTCTGGTCCTCGAAAAGTAGTTGATATTAGGGAGTTGAACACGTTTGAATATGTATATGAAATTGTAAATGGAATTATTTAATATAGCGGGGTGGTGAGAGAGAATTAGCGAGCGTTGTCGCAGTGAGCAAACGCGCTGTTATATGGTCATGGTGGATTCCACTGTCGGTCAAACTCTGGCGCCAAACGTACCCTTTGTACGGCACGCTGTCGACAGTTTGTGGCATGGCCGACTGTTTGTGGCGGGGCCCTCAGGCGCCGCTCGCCTACCTGGTGCGCTGGCCGTGGGGGTGTGCTTGACGTCAGCCGGCCAGGGAGCGGGCTCAACCAGCCGCGCGTACGTCAGCTGCGCTCTGGAGTTTCGCTGTGTGAGCATGGAGAAGTCAGTTGGAATACACCTGCATGACCGTAATGTCTGAAATAAGAAGTCACTTTCCAGGTATTTACAGAGGGCTATGTTCGTCGTGTGTATGGAGGGTGTGTGACGTAAGCGGGGCGGTGGCGCAGCGATTGTACAGTTTTTACGCGCGAGCATGAGCGAGTCAATTAGCGGGCGTTCTAGTGCGGTCCAAAGGTGCTGTTATATAGTCATGGCGGATTCCACTGTCGAGCAAACTTTGCCACCAAAAGTGTAGCACTGCATTCTCGATCGCACAAGGACACGTGGCAAACGGCTGTGTGAGGTCGGTATCTGCAGGTTTGAACGTGATGCCGGAAGTGTTGCAGGGAAACGGCCGACCGTTGTGTGATTCAGCTCCGAGGGAGTCAATTTTGGCGGGAAATGTGTGGAGGCGACGAATGTACATGGTGAGCGGTCAAGGAGCCGCTGTGACATCAAACTCAACTAGTTCCAGCGTGTCCAGCTAAAACATGTTTACGATGTGGGTGCGATCGCTGGGCTCGCCCCCTGCGCTAGTGGCCGGACGCCTCACGTGACAGGCATAGGCAGTGTCTCCGCATGCTGGCCAGGTGGTGGCGACGATTTGAACTAATTCAGTTGGATCGCGGATGTCGTGGTGACTGCACTGTGATATCAAAGATGTGTCTGCTGACTGTGTTGGAGAACAAGTGATGACCGGACTGCTTGAAATAAAGTCTTCAGTCCCTTCCCTCCTGCAAAATCAAAGGACGTGAATTACGTTATTATAAGTGCAGTTTATTATTTGACGCGATTATGATAGGCTAGCAGTGAAAAAAGATAAGCGACGGAGAAAGCTCGTACATGTGATCAATTATGGTGTTGGGGATTTGAACTTGTGATAGATTTTCGTTATGGATATTAAGGAGATTGGCCTTCTCACCGAGAAAATCGGACATCTTGAATAAATAATAAATGATAATAATACATAGAAGTACAGTTTTCGAGAGAATATCGTGTTGGAATTTGAATTTGGCGCAATTTTCTAGTGGAGGTAGGCCTATAATAATAAATGATAATGAATTATCATAAATGATAATTAATGATAATGAATGACAATGAATGACAGTGAATGTTAATAAATGATAATGAATGATAATGAATAATAAACAAAAGTAAGGTTTTGCAGCCATTATCATGTTGAAATTTGAATTTGGAGGGAACTTTCTAGTGGAGGCAGGTCAATAATAATAAATAATAATAAATGATAATAAATAATAATAAATGATAATGAATGATAATGAATGACAATGAATGATAATGAATGTTAATAAATGATAATGAATGATTATCTATAATAATAATAAAGACAAGTACGGTCTTTGCATGCATTATTCTGTTGGAATTCAAACTTCCCACCATTTTTTTTTCTTCTGGAGCCTTAGGTTAGTGGACGTAGCACAACTGGACTATTTTCCCGCCAAAATTCAAACTTCCCGCTATTTTTTATGAAGGTTAGGTTAGTGGACGTAGCACAATTGAGCTATTTTCCCGCCAAAAGCCGCCATCTTGTATGACGTCATGCGATGTTGCCAGGTCTACATGCCGCCATCTTGAATAAATTTGCTAACAATGCAGCGTGTCCTGGTGCGAAGGTTGTCCCCCTATTTACAGCGCATGAAATGGCACACACAAACTATAATAACCAAAAGAAATTCTTCCGTATTTAAGAAAACGCACAAAATTATGAATCCGTAAAGGAAGGCCAGGGTTGTAAATGAAATATAATTACACTTTAACAGTATATTTTAAAGAAATAAAAGCCCCTATCGCTATTCAACACAGCAAATATTTGATGCCTAATATTTAAAACAAAAGATCCTCTCCATGAAACACACAATATTCAAAGGCACGCACTTGATATCCTGATTTTTAATAATAATTCCAGTTGTAAACTACTAAGTAACAGTCCAAGAAAGATTTTCTATGACTATTTCATCAAATCTGCAGTATTTATTGTGTAACATGAATCAAGATTTATTTATTTAGCGTATGGCATTTAGACACAATTGTTATTACAATCAATATGCAAAATTGTAATAATTTGGCATTAGATATTCTTACAGTTATTACAATACTTATACAGAATTATACAAAATTATACAAAATTACACATAATACACATGTTACAGTAGTTATACGAAGTTATAGTAGTTTGGAAGTAATTACAAACAAACATCTAATGAGTTAATATATGCTATTGATTCTGGAGTCGCCATCAGGAAATCTTCTGGGGTCCCATCATAGGCTGTCCTGGGGCAGTCTTCTATTATGTGCTGGATAGTTTGATTTTCTCCACATTGACAGAGCGGCGATTCTGTCATGCCCCACTGGTAGAGGGAATAGGCGCATCTGCCATGTTTAGTTCTAATTCTGTTTAAAGTTGCCCAGGTTTTGCGTGGTAAGTCAAAACCTGAAGGCTTCTGGGAGATACATGGAAGTTTGCTGATGTTCTTTAAGGACCATTCTTGGTGCCAGGCGCTGGTTATGTTGAATTCTTCCTCAGTTGCAGATGTGGCTATTGCGGTTCTGATGGGTGACCTTCTGGAGCGGAGGCGGCTTTGGGTGGCATCTTCAATATTCTCATGGATGGGTAGATTCCGATTGCTCATTATCTTTTTGTACTCTCTTATAAGAGCGTTTGTGCGTCGTAGGTTAGGGGGTGGTATGTGGCTTAGTACTGGGAGCCATTCCACGGGTGTAGTCTTTATTACACCAGCGATCATTCTCATTGTGTTATTGAGCTGTGCATCGATTCTATGGGTGTGGGGGCTGTTTAGCCATACCGGCGCACAGTATTCGGCAGCTGAGAAGACGAGACTTAAGGCTGATGTCCGTAACGTAGTAGCTGCCGCTCCCCATGTCGTTCCACAGAGCTTCTGTATAATGTTATTCCTTGTTTTTAGTTTCTCTGCTGTTTTCATTAGGTGATCTTTGAAAGAGAGTGTTCTATCGAGGGTCACACCTAGGTACTTTGGAGTTTTATTGTGGGTAAGCCATGTAGTCTCGAATTTTATTCTGAGCTCCCTCTTAGCCGCTTTATTGTTTAGGTGAAAACATGATACTTCTGTTTTGTTGGCGTTAGGTTGCAGGTGCCATTTTCGGAAATATTCTCCCATCTTCTGCAAGTCAGCTGTTAGGGTCTCCTCTGCCCCTTCAAATGACTGACTTCTCGTTGCAAGGACCCAGTCATCGGCGTAGCCAAACTTCTTTGATCTTGTTTCCGGTATGTCTGCAATGTAGAGATTGAAGAGGAGTGGTGCAAGCACCGATCCTTGAGGTAGGCCATTTTTTAATTTCCTCGGTGAACTAATATCTGAACCCATGGTGACTTGGATCGTTCTGTCATTCAGCATGTTGTTTAGTAGGCGAGCTGTTAGTTTACATGGGATTATGCGGAGGAACTTATAAATCATGCCTTCTCTCCAGACTGTGTCGTAGGCAGCTGACAGGTCTATGAATGCTGCAGAGGTTTTAAGCTTTCTTTGGAACCCAGCTTCAATGTACGTTGTGAGTGAGAGAACTTGATCGACACAGCTGCGGTTTGGTCTGAAACCTGCTTGTTCGATTGGTATAGCATTGAGTATTTTCTGGAAGATTCTATTGTAGATGAGCCTTTCTAACAATTTATATATTACTGGCAGTAGTGCTATGGGCCTGTAGCTCTTCGGTGAGTTTGTTGGTTTCCCTGGTTTTAAGATGGCTATTATTTTCGATCTTTTGAGGTCACTAGGCATATTACCGGTTTGGATGATGTCGGTGAAGAATCTCGCCAGCCAGAGTTTTGTGTATTTACCGCAGTGTATCAGGAGTTCTGGGTTAATGCTGTCGAGTCCTGGTGCTTTCTCTGGCTTGACCTCTTTGAGTGCTGTTTCTATTTCTTCGAGTGAGAAAGGGAGAGCGTATTCAGTTTCTGTCGCCTTATTCCTCAGATTCCTGAGTTCTCGTTTTATCTTGATCGTGTGTGCTCTGTCACTAGGGGCTCTGGACGTGGCCACTATATGAGATGCCATGGTGTTTGGGGAGACGTTTGCTGTCTGTCTTTGAATAGGTGCTCCACTTCCTAATTTCCTTAACAGGGTCCATGCTTGTCGGCTTGAAGTCTGGAAATTCAGGCTCTCCATTGCTTCTGTCCATTTACGTTGTCTTGCAGTATCAAGACTGTGGAGAAGGTCATCGGCCAGTTCTTTGTCGCCCGTCTTGAGGAAGCGCTGGTAGAGCTCGTCACTGTTTTTGGACCACCCTGGGACATACTCTCGTCGGTATCCCCTAGGGATGTGCTTCTTGGCAGTGCTTATTACTGCTCCGATGAATCTTCTATAGTTTTTATGGGTAGGTGGTATCCATCCTAGACATTTATTAAGGTCTCGAGAGTACTTTTCCCAATTTGCGTTCTTGAAATTCCATCTGGGGCAAGGCATGGAAGTCACCAGTGGGATTTGGCTGCCAATTTCAATAATGACTGGTCGGTGCTGGCTATGAGGAAAGTCGCACAGGACTTTACGGGTAGCTGGTAGTGGTTGGTTATTTCCGTCAGTTGAGGTGAAACATAGATCCGGGTTGTATTCCTGCTCCCAGGCAGCTGATCTGAATGTGTAACGGTCTTTCGCATCAAAGATAAGGTTAAGATTTTCATTTTCAGCCCATTTCACCAAGGTTTCACCATTAGCATCACACTCCTTATATTTCCACTGTTCGTGGTGGCTATTGAAGTCTCCCAGATAGATTGCTGGGTGAGGTTGAGCCTGAATTACTGATCTTGGCCATGGAGTGGTTGGAGGTTTATAAATATTTGTAACGGTTACGCTCCCAATTTTTACTGTGACATTATGGATTCCATCACCTGACGACGTGGAGATAAGGGAGGCATTTTCTATATCATGTCTGATGTAGGTTGCAACACCATGAGCCGGCCGAAGTGGCCGTGCGGTTAAAGGCGCTGCAGTCTGGAACCGCAAGACCGCTACGGTCGCAGGTTCGAATCCTGCCTCGGGCATGGATGTTTGTGATGTCCTTAGGTTAGTTAGGTTTAACTAGTTCTAAGTTCTAGGGGACTAATGACCTCAGCAGTTGAGTCCCATAGTGCTCAGAGCCATTTGAACCATTTTGCAACACCATGGGTATGGTGGTAAGTGGCACCAAGTAATTCAAATCCGGGTATTTTGCCCCTTTTCCGCAGTTGTACTTCAGTACTACAATGTGTTTCCTGAATGGCGATCAGATCAATGTTGTCTTTCTTCAGTAGTTTTGATAAGTATTGGCACTTAGAATAGCTTATGCTCTCTATGTTGAGATGGCAAATTCGGACCGTAGGTCCAAGTTTCCTTGTTGACATATCCTTAGGAGGACGTTTTTTGTGTCTTCTTGCATAGTCAGGAGAACCTTTCACGGTTTGTCTGACTGCCATTATGTGCTAGCTCATTTAGCGTTACCCGGGGTGCACCACGTGGAGGCGAGCTAGCTTTACACCCTTTCTTCCCGCCTGCATTCTGCTAGACTGACAAAAACACTACACAGGAGTTGGGGTGGGAAGTCATTCCGCATCGACCTTATTCACCTCATATTGCGCCCTCAGATTTTCACCTGTTCCACTCTCTATTGAACAACCTTCAATGAACTTCCTTTCTGGGTGGAAACGCGCTCCGAACATGGATCGAGTTCTTCGCCTCAAAAACACGTTATTTCTACAAACGCAGAATCGAAAAGTTAGCCCACCGGTGACAGATTGTTGTAAATAGTGAAGGAGAATATATTATTGATAACTAAAATGTGTTTTATGTGTATCTATTGTGTTTATCAAACTGATGCACCGACCTAATATTTGACCTGTGTCGATCTTAAACGTGAATAGAAATGTACTACAATGGTAGTATTTAAAGTGAATGTATTTATTTTATGGAAACTTTTTGCAGGCCTTGGCTAATGCAAAACTCTCTACTTCTTGCAAGTAGCGCTATTGAGCAGCAAAAACCCGATTGAAACGACTCCTTTAGCAATCAAACTGGTTAGCATTTTTCCATTAGGTCACGGCAATTTAAATAAAAATGTTAAGCTGCTACGGTCTTAGACCGCTAACAATACCATAATTTAATTATGTAAATGAAGGTGGATGGGAGAGAAAGGAAAGGAAAGTGAAGGAACTGTTGATGTCAGCTCCATCGGGACTTTATGCAGAAACAGCGGCTATGAAAGAAAATTTGTGTTGGACCAGGATTCTAACCCAGGATCTTCTGCTTACTAAGCAGTTTCTTTAAGCACTGCACCATCCGGACACTGTGATTATCGCACTTGCACGGACTATCTTGACACGACTCACAGCTGACCCACACTCCCACGTAGCACCACCTGTCTGCAGTCCTCGTCCACGTCCTTCATGCTTTCTTCTTTGAGATTCCCATAGAGCAGCTCAGACCTAAGTGTGTATTAGCACTGAAGATGACGGATTCGTTGCCCATCGTGGCGAATCAATTGTATGAATACGTGTCTGTTCTTTCAGACATGTCCGAAAGAACATACACCACACATTCCTATAACTGATTGGCTTAATATGTATCACAGCTGTGTATTCCGCAAGCGTGGTGTCTGGGGACACGTTTTTAGTTGGGGGCCGCCAGTAAAGCATAGTGTCGTACCCCGGGTGCATATGGGGATGGGGGAGGGGCCAACAATAAAGTGCTCTTGGCGCCAGGAACGTTCGCTATGCTACTGTATAAAGTTGGCTGGTGATAAGGCTTCATGGACCCTTCGACCGACCGTGGCGTTTCCAACCCTTTTGTAGGTGCCACAGGGGCGCTTCCGACAAACCAGTTTTCCACTGTGGTAGTTGCTGCCACAGCCTTCCCCGCTGTTGCAGGTTTCTTTGATGTGCAACAGAGAGGTGTACGATCAGTGTTTCTCATATTACTCGCTGCAAATTAATCTTTCATTTTATAACCAGACAAAGAACAAAAAATAGAAATATCGTTTGAACATACTTACTTACTACGTTCATATCCAGTCCTAAGCCTGTATATAATGTGAGGTGATGTTCCTGTACCAAAACGGTCGGAGAAGGCACGGCTAACACTAAGAAGTTTTGCACTCTGATATTTCCAAACAGCCTACATCATTACTGCGGCTTCCTTTTATCATTGGAATAGCCATGTTTAAATGTGGTCGGAAACACCATTTTGACGTCGCGGGTTGCAAAATCCACAGTCGAAAAGTCCACGACTCCGATGATGCTGGACGCCAGAGCTACTTTGATTCGAGTTGTCTCCTGTGAGATTTCGCCGACTGTTGTTTTGGCCTCGGATGCCCTTGTTTTGACTTCATAATCGCTTTCTGTAGCGAGGTATTAATCAACCGACGAATCCTCAAAAATCAAGTGTTACATGATAGAAATAATCTTGCTGTGGCATCCTCCAAAAGTGGTTAACTTATTTGGAAACATGTGGCGATATAAGCCTGGGTCATAACAACAAGCAATGTTTGGATACGACTGATCTGCAAAATCAACGAATGGTATCATAGCTGTGCCTGTTATAGGAAGTAGGAATGCGTTCAGTAGGAGTGTTCTAAGAAAGTGACAGTATGTCTGTGAATAATAAAGACAGTGTAAAGGCATGGAGTAGTCAAATATGTGAAGATGCAATGGTTAGCATGATGGAAGACAATGGGGAACCACAGGTAACTGAAAACATTTTAATAAATTCTCAATTTCGGAAGTGATCAAGTAGGAGTGAGCAGTCGACAATGCAAACCTCGACACCCATGAGTCATCGTGAAGCAACAATAGATAATAGAGCAAGTTCTGTGGACTATTAAAGACAGAACCTGCGAACTGAATATAAAATTTGAAAATTGTCATCGCAGTTGATCCAAAGTGAAACGAATTAAGTGATTTAATTGTGTCTTAGGAACAAAATATCAAGGCTTCATTCATAGAAGTTCTTAAAAATAATAAGGAACTTGGCGAAAGAACAAAGGAATGGAGGACAAATTTTGCAAAAGTACTTCTTTCTTTCTTTCGCTTACACCATAGTCCCGCAGCGATTGCAGGGTCGGCGTGGTTAGAACAGATTTGGCAAGGTTTGTTTTAGGGATGGCCGGATGCCCTTCCTACCGCCACCCCGAACCCCCAGGGATGGAATCAGTGTACCCCAGCTGTCTGCAATAGTCTAAATAGTGAAATAGTGCAAACGTGTTTCAAATGTCTGCGACACGGGAATCTGAGGCAGAACGTGGGGACCAGCCCGGCATTCACCTAGCAGGATGTGGAAAACCGCCTAAAAACCACATCCAGGCTGGCCGGCACACCAGCCCTCGTAATTAATCCGCTGGGCGGATTCGATCCGTGTGCGGCGCATTTACCCAAGTCCGGGAAGCAGCGCGTTAGTGCTCTTGGCTACCCTGGCGGATAAATTTTGCAAAACTACTGGGGTTGGTAACAATTTATGATGAAAAAGTAATCGGCAGTCGGGATCAGTTCATCTTTTCCTAACCTTTAGAGCGCAAATAGACTTAGAGTTGATATGGTTCATTTGAAAACGAGTTTCAGTCATGCACTGTTGCCTTAAATCCTTGTAGAAGCATGAATCTATCGTGAGGGACCTTAATGTAGCATAGACGTAGTAGTGAATTACACATAAAATTAATAAATACACTTAGAATATTAAAGGATAAGCATACAGATTATTATCCCGTAGGATAATAATGTGGAGTACAACCAAGGATGACTTTTGACTGTTTTTATCCTTATCGCACATAAATTTTTTCTGCATGATGGCCTCATACTGGGTATTACTGACAACCATATAGGAACAGAAAATCGAAATGATTGACTTTACTGAGCAACAGAGCGTTTGTAAGTAGTTATTGAAAGTAAACTAATGTGTGGAGCCAGTGGGCACATGAAGAGCAAGAATTCTGTTGGCATAGATGGTATCTCTTCAAGATTACTGAAGGAGTGCTATAAGCCGATACGCAAAATACTGTGCCACATATTCAATGAATCCATGCAGCACGGGATTATTTCTGAGAGACTAAAGTATGCTATTGTCAAACCTCTCTTTAAAAAAGGCGATAAATCCGACATTACCAACTATCGGCCTATCTCCTTTTTAACAACCTTTTCTAAAATTCTTAAGAAATTGCTGCAGAACAGACTTATTGAACACCATTAAACAGTGGCCAGTTCGGATTTCGACAGGGTGCATCAACAGAACGAGCTATTTTTTGCTTAACCCATCAAATCGTAGAGTCTTTTAATAATAAATTATCTCCTGTTGGTATCTTCTGTGACCTTTTTAAGGTCTTTGATAGTGTTAATCATGAAATCCTCTTAGCAAACGCTGAATATTATGGTATAAGTGGCTCAGTTGGCTCATGGATTAAATCCTACCTAGCTGTAAGAAAGCAGGTCATGTTGAACGACTCTGAGGGGTACTCTGTGTCATCTAGCTGGGGCTCTATTGGCTGTAGTGTTCCTCAGGGCTCTGTACTTGGCCCCCCTTTTCTTCTTCATCTTTATCAATGACCTTCCCTTGCATACTAGCTTTAAAACTCACTTTACTCTTTTTGTTGATGACACCTCTATCCTCATCAATAAAACTCCCAACGTCAATCTTGAGGAATCGGCCAATACTGTCTTTAGTGAAGGATGTAATTGGTTGTAAATAATGGGTTATCACTAAATGTTAACAACACTCAGTTTGTGCATTTCCAAGCAAGGAAAAAAGTTGAGGATCAATTAAGTATTACATTGAATGGTAGTGAGTTACTACAAGTTGAGTCAACTAAGTTTCTCGGTGTACACATTGACAACAGTCTAAAATGGCCTGAACATATTTTGCACCTCCACAAAAAACTCAGCTCAGCAACATTCGCTGTTCGTATTATTTCCACTGTATGTGACCGAGACACCACAAAAACTAATTATTTTAGGTATTTCCATGCATTATTGCTGTAAGGTATAGTTTTCTGGGGTAATCAGCCACTATCCAAAAAAATATTCATTGCCCAAAAGAGAGTTATTAGGATAATGAGCAGAGTCCAGCCTTGACGTTCTTGTAAGAACCTTTTCAGAAAATTAGGGATACTGACAATTGCATTCCAATATATCTACTCCCTGTTATGTTTCATTGGTAAAAATGGACAATCATACAAAACCAGTTATTCATACCATACCCACAATACCAGGAGGAAGATGGACCTCCATTATGAATCAAAAAACCTTACTATTGTACAAAAAGGAGTCCATTACATGAGCTGCTAGGTTTTCAGTGCTCTCCAACCATCACTGAAATTACTTATCCATGAGCTTCCCAAATTTAAACAACAGCTCAAACAGCATTTATTAGATAATTCCTTCTATTCGGTAGAAGAATATTTCAATAGAGTTAACTGTAACTGATTTTTTCATTTACTAATTTGATATGCTATTGTGCATTACGATACTCACAATCACTGTTAACATTACTGTGTCTTTCATTTAGCTATTAAGATCTACCATATTTTTAATGATTTTTTCTACACTTATTAATGTGTCTTTTGTCTTATACCAGATATCCTCTTGCAAGAGGTACTTTTATGTATTCCTTTTGTATTATTTGTACTAATTCTGACACGTCCTACACCCATGCAAGTGCCTCGCAGTATTGGATTTATGGGATATAAATAAATAAATAAAAATAAGTTCCTCAGCAGCTATACACTTTTAGATTGGAGGATTCGACTCTTCCTAAATGGCATGGCACTATTAAGGTACATAGGCATGGCACTATTAAGGTACGTAAGCTCCCTGATTGATGCACGGAAACACAGTGTTCATGTAATGTTGACTATTAATATGAATAATAAATGCCACAGGCTTTCATGTCATGCAAATTTGACACATTTAACTCAATTTTTGCAAGTTATTTATGTGGAGGATAATAACTACAGACACAATAAAACATGTGCATAGTACAAAGCCAACTTTCCGGATTCACATCCCCACAACATGTGATTTCCAGCTTCTAGCCAAGATGTAAACGACAATAATAAATACATTTATAAAAAAATTGTTTTATGTAACATATGGGTTATTAACTGATAATTTTTCTGATGTTATTCAGAAAGTTTTTATTTAACAGTTTTAAAGTTGATGACTTCAAATAAAATTAGTAGATAAATAGTAACATTTTTACATACATGTAAATCCAATATCTCGAAAAGTAATCAGGTTTTTCGAAAATTACAAATTTATTATCATTTATGTTAGGTTCATGCTTGAAAATATATTCTGGATAAAAGTGTGCAGAACTTTTTCATTAATGTCATGAAATCTATACAAAATGCAAGTTTACAATTTTTGAACTTTTCTGTGTTGTATAATAAATGTTATGGAATGTGTTGAATAATCAATTCCTTTAAATGTATCAGAAAGCACTTAGTGAATGAAGAGCCGTTTATCAGTTCCTTTACCATAGCGCCCCCCCCCCCCCCCAAGTATTCAAGTATTTAGCTAGTCAGAAAATGTAAGCAAAATTCTGATACCACTATAATAGGACTGCAGAACTTTAAATTTCGACAAAAATAAAAAATGAATTTCTGGGAAATAATTAGCTCAAAGTGAAGTATTATCAGCATCTGAGTGTTATGACTACAGTAATATTTAGTTAAAAAAGGTTACCTAAACTGAACTGAAGCAAGACACTGATCTTTTGTTGTTGCAAACGAAACGTAGTTAGCGTGTTGTTAAAAGACGAGAATAACATAATTAGCAAATTTCTGTAGGAACATAACAAGATTTTCATTATTAGAAAATTGAAGTAAAATTGTAAATAATCACATTTTCGAAAGCAATATCAATAATCAAGAAATTAAATTCATTAACAAACAATAACAATACAATAATTACAAAAGATAGGTAAATGAAAATTTGTTTCCGGTTAATTCATCTTAAAACATCACAAAACATCAGCTGCTTCAGGTCAATATAATTCATACTCAATGGCAAAATGATTATTAGTTAGAGTTAAAAATCTGAGTGGTATAAAAAACAGTTACATTAGTCAAGTCAATAATATTAAACATAACAATGGCAAAAATGTAACTGAATATTACTTGTGGTATGGAATAAGTTGAAATACTAAATCATTATTAACTGTTTTAATTTCAGTTGCATATCATTCATAGATTACGCCATAGTAAAATCAAAAATGTCTCTCTCCACTAGCATTATCTTTCTCCTAACCATACATAGTGCTGTTGTTGTATTTCATTGTTGATTTTTCCTATTTGATCTACCACCAAATGATACTGTAGGCCTCCCTTTTGCAAAAAGATGCATACTTCCACATTGTAATTCAAAGTCACTGTTTCTTGTATAAGTGTCTGTTTTGCATGCTCTGATGTTGTCATCTTATTTTCACTTAGTTATTTCAATATCATTGGTAGTAAGTTCATACTTTTCACATGGTAGGTAATGATATTTCTTGCAGTATATTTATTTTTCTCTCATTTTACATGGTACTTTCAATGTTGCTTGTGTTAATTTTACAATGTCTCCCATTAAATAAGCTACAAAAAGTCAGTAAATGAGTTTCTTGTGCCAATATCAACAGTTATACAAAAGTAGATAGGAAAGGTTTATGGACTTTGTGTTATCCTGCCAGTACGAAGAAGCAGGATCTAGGACCTCTGCAGGTTTCTGAACAAATGTCTCCCATTAAACAAGCTACAAAAATGTCAGTAAATGATTTTCTTGTGCCAATATCAATAGTTACACAAAAGTATATAGGAAAGGTTTATGGACCTTGTGTTATCCTGCCAGTACTAAGAAGCAGTATCTAGGACCTCTACAGGTTTCTGAACAAACTCCTTTCAAATTAAATGAGTAGTTCACAGACATATATTCAAGAACACTAAAAAGGCCAAATATAATTAAAAATGCAAATAATTACTATTATCTAGACACGTACAAAAATGAACTACAAAATTTCAGAGTGGGCATTTTAGCAAATCATCATAGTATGTAAATAAGAAACTGGAAATTAGGTGGTGCGATTTCTTAAAAGTGGCATAAAGCTATCAAAATATTACTTCTGGTTTCTTCACCTTACATCAGTGATGGTATTCATCGCCCATATATCTAAAATAATTATTCAGTTTATGAAGGCAACAAAGTTAAAATAATTTGATCACATAAAAATTTGTAAATTGCCATTAGCAATATAAATGTCACTCAGTTAGGTATGTGACATTATATTTTACATTTTTCATCAAATTATTTAAAAAATATGGACATGATAACAAAGGACAATAACTAAAAAAGCACAATGACTATGCTCTTCAATAAAGGAAGACCAATGCTTCAAAATTTTTGGAATCAAAGGTAGATAGAAGCTTTGATATTGTTGGAGGAGTTGAGTCAAAACTACCCCAATTCGAAAGAAAAAGAAAGAAGGAATAGCCTCAGTGATTTGGCAAGAGGGTAGTAATATACGAGGGTGGTTTGAAAAGTTCTCGGAATCACCATGAGAGATCAGCACGTGATATTCATTGAACTGTTGCCTGTAAACACGTGCCACGTCGGTGCTCTTGGAAGAGAGTTGTGGCGGTGAAGTGGCTCTGTTCTTCTCGCTTAGTGATTTGCGAAGATGGAAAAAATCGAAATTCGAGCAGTGATCAATTACTTCTTAAAGAAAGGTATGAAGTCAAAGGACATTTGGGGTTTTATGCGTTCTGTAAACCCCTTGGAAACGAGGCACGAGATTTTCATATTCTCTCGCACGATAAACAGTGACGTAGGGTGGATTTTTTGCCAATTAGTGCGAGCCCTAAATCTGTTGCCTACTCCCTCCTCTTTTCACAGTTAAGGGAAAAAATAACTGAGATCTTTGACAGTACATAGCAATATTTGGTTAACATAATCAGAAGATAGGGGAATTACAATTTATTTTCCCTAAGTAGCGGCACCACCGTTTAGGATAGGGAAAATTAGTTTTGTGCGATATTTGGCGCATGAGTTACAGCCAGGTGTGGGTTGGATTGCAGTAAGTTATGCATACCAGCAGTTGTGAAGGCAAATAGAGGCCACAGGGCATATAACTGCCTGACAGGGCACATACAGCAGTTTCCATAGCACATGTCACAGGCAGAAGAGGACCACTGGCCAACCTAAGTGTTATGTATATGTGACGCGAAGCGACGCGCTTGGCAAAACAGAGGCACACAGCCGAGTATAAATAGGTGCCGTTTTCTAACAAGATTCATTCAAGTGTGGCAGCTCTCCTGGACGGCGAGGCGTGTCACACCGCCGAGCTACACACAGCAAGAAATGGGGCGACAGCGTCCCAGTCCACGGTGGGTCATTGGTTCGACTCTCTGAGGCCAATGTGGGGTACGCAGCCAGTCAGCAGCGGGCCACACTTCAGCTTGCTACCGCAGGCAGTTGTCTCGGCTCCCGACACACACCAGAGACTTCTGAGATGAGGGCTGCATATTCGGACGCCAGATCGAGGGCGGTCGTTGCTGCCGCATTCTCATCTACACCAGCGAGGAAGAAGCAGCAGTGGGGTCGGCCTACGGCTCCTGGTAGAGCAGCGTGGAGTCAACGGGGACAATGGCCACTGAGTCGACTCCTGGTGCAGCCATCCTGACATCATTAGAAATCAGCAGGCCGCCCAAGGCCAGCAAGACACAGCGTTGTGTTGCACAGGCCGCTGGGGTGCTTCCTCAGCATTGTGGGGCCTGTGACGCAGCCCAGGGTCAATGGAGCACTGTAGTGGAAGCAAATAAATCATTTGGACCATTCTTGCAGAGTTTTAATACGGCACCTCCTGGCACTCACCCACTACATTTGGTGTCTTCAAGCCACATTTGGCGTCTGATACCACAACACCTATATAATTTACGCTGAACAAATAGTTTTCGAAGATTATTTACATGAGTTGTTTGTGTGAGCTGTCTGTAACAGCGAAGAAAAACATTTGGTATTTAAGACAGTGACAACAAAAGTACATACATTCATGCAATGAGAACTGAATAATATGCTACATCTGAAGCAACTGAGAAAGGGCTTTCACAGCAAAGAATTACGCTGTTCTCATTTAAGTTTGGGAGTACTTTTATATATAGTAAATCTATAATAATTCCTTATCAGTAGACCTAAGAAGGCATTTCCAACTCCCATTACGCAAGGTGTATCCAACCTGTGCATAGATAGGCTTGCTCCAGTTCATCGGCTTACCTCGAGTTGGCACGGATGAATTCACTTAAACCAGGCTTTGTTGGATTCAGGAGAATTTCAGCACTCACCAGGGCTTACCTCGGTGTCTAAACTTTTCATAATGCTAGAAACAAAATCATAGTAACGAGTAGTCATGGCAGGAAATGACACCAAGGAGGAAGCAGCTAATAACAGGGAGAAAAGCACTAGTAACAGAAGAGAATGGGACCGCTTATACTTGTGCAGAAGCCAGTCAGTATGTTAACACAGCACTTGTTGGCTGAAACATTTATTTTAAAATGAATGCTCTCTTCACTAGAGATTTAGAGGTCCTAATAAGAAACCCTTGCGGATTCTATAGCAAAGGCAGACATCCTGAGGGGTACTGGAAACATGTCATAGATTCATTATTTTGCAGCTTTGACTCTTGGAGGGGAGAGTGATTACGTATTATCTTTTGGGGCAGCCATGTGTAAGTGTAAGCCCAGAACGAAAGCTGGCAGTCTGCATATAGCGCAGCTATATGAGTGTACTTAGGCACACAGAGAACGCTGGTTAGCCTGCTAGTTAAGGTGCAGCAATGCCTTTATCAGTAGAACGTCATGCTCGCTCCGTTATCTGAGTAGTCTTTCCCACGCGATTTCACAGAAACTATTCATAAAAAATTTGATTTTTACATTAAGTATAACTTTGTACTTAAGTTTCATCGTGAGGTGCCCATCATCTCGCTAATGGTTGTACTTACTGTGACATTCGCATTTAAGTAAGAAAGTGTGAGAAATTCGAAAAAGGTTCCAATGAAAAATACAGGTCGCTATGATTTTGAGTTTGGCGCATATTACACTTTATGTTATTGTGAATGAACTCCAGCTAAGCTACTGAATTTTTCCTTAGACTTGTGAGGAGGTCTCTAGCTCTCTCCAGTCTCAAGAAACTGGAATTTATGTAGTATATTCACTTCCATCACGTGCATGAGAATGAAACATTCGTATTATCCTCTTATCTTCTGAACCATTCGAGATATCGAAACGAGATTTTGGGAAATGATAGTACACAACGACGAGAGTATTTTGCCATGGGGTTAACATACGAACCTTTCTCATCTACATCGTAAATAGCTGAAGCTACAGCTTTTATTTAACTTGTTTCAATCCATTACTGTAATTTTTAAAAACTCTCTGATAGGTAATGAAAAGATAATACGATGGGTTATGGGATTTTGCCAAAATTGCAGTTGAATTGGTGACTTATTTTTGTCTGAGGTGTTAATCTTTCTCATTTGAAGCAACATCATCACTTAAGAGTAAAAGGTACATTTATCTTGTTAACAGCCTGAATTTTATTTCTTTTGCCAAAACATAGAATAATATGGACAAAGTGGCCTTGCAGTAGGTATCGCATCATAATTCCGAAACAGTGTTGTATTAAGGAATAGGCGACCAGAGAGATAAATAGATTACAGAAAACGTTGTTTCGATTTGCAGTAATGTAAGAGAAGAAATTTCATGTTTATTTTCAGGCCCAGTTGTCCAGTCCCCAGTCAGCAGCCGCTTGTGTCCTATTCTTGGAATAACGCGGAACACGCATTGTACGAACGGGAAATAACGCGTAACCAGAGACTAAACGCGGGATAACTCAATCGGTGATTCTGGTAGGGTTAGTACTGTTAACCGGAGAACAAGTTTTGACAGTGGCAGGAGTAGTTAGCAGAACTGGTGATGACAAGATTGTTTGTTAGAGCGAGGCAAGAGAAGAAACAGGGACATCACACGGATTATGTGGTAGAATATGACGATTCCAAATTTATATAAAAATTTCGTACTACTACTTTACGATCTCATGCTTGAGAAATTGGAGCCTATGAATGAAATGTGAAACTATTTCCTAAAATAAAAAGGTTTTGCTTGTAGTTGGCCTAATAGATATTTCCTATTGGTACTAAGTGAATTATATTCTGTCGTGTTATATACGTGAATGAGGTACATAAAAATGACTATTTGTGCCAAAACAGTCTCGCTTATTTGGCGTGTATTACAAATGCTGCAATATTAACAAGACCTATTTCGTTTTGTCTAGACGTAATGAAATCGAGAAACCACACAAGTTTTTGGTATTATTCACATTAACAGTTTCTACAATTAGACAATATTTTCATTTTTCATGCACGAAAATTGTTGAGAGAACAATACCGTGCCGCGCGGGATTAGCCAAGCGGTCTGGGCGCTGCAGTCATGGACTGTGCGGCTGATCCCGACGGAGGTTTGAGTCCTCCCTCGGGCATGGGTGTGTGTGTTTGTCCTTAGGATAATTTAGGTTAAGTAGTGTGTAAGCTTAGGGACTGATGACCTTAGCAGTTAAGTCCCATAAGATTTCACACACATTTGAACTTTTCTTTTGAACAATATTGTCCCGACTTCAGTCAATTGCAGAAAATGTTGTTCCACTCTATCTTCACTTGGGAATGACCTATTTGTAAACAGTACAGCAGTTTCAGAACAACAAACTGGCCTTTAGTGAAAATAGTAGGGTCACAATTCTTGACTTTGTGAGATATTGCGTCTTTTATGTGCCAAAAAAAGCACCTTCTGCTCCCCATGTTATTCATCCCAAACGACAGTTACTGCTTCACAGCAACAGTATCACTCCCACTTAGCATTGTTTGATATACATGTCAACTATTTGCGGTTATTTTAAGGGGACCACACCCTGCCTATCTAACCCATGTTAATTATTTGACACATTTCTGAAAAACTATTTGATGTAGGACCTTAATATTTTTACTGTATGTTACATGAGGCTAATACAGTCAACTGTACTAAAATCTACTTTATCCATTTTATAGCTTTTAAGAAATACTTTTTTAAATTTATTAACAAAAAATATTAGTTTTTTCTTCAGAAAATATTTTTTGTGAACTTCCTAATGCGGGAATATTAATGAATGTAGTACCAGAGGTGGCTTTTTATGGTATGCAGAGTCTCTGAAAATTTCATTCATTTATCTATGATAGTTTCTGATATAATGGGGCATATATACTGAAAATTTTAGTTTGCAGGAAATTGACTTTAAAGAAAAAACTTTCGAAGTTTGCGACTTACAGTTAATTAAAATTGCCCTGTTGCATGTGATGGCCCTTCTTTGGCCTCTAGCAAGTCTTTCAGCTTCTTTTTTAGCTTCCTGGAAGTTTGTCCTGCTTTCTTGGCCAAATTAGATGCAGACCTGTTTGCATCGGCTATCCTCATTTTATCACAATGTTGCAGCCCAGTGATAATGTTTTCACCAGGATTAATTCCCAGCTTTTTCAGTACCCAATACTTTCCAATACTACCACAATTGAATGTAATAAGAGGATCATGAACTCCTGGTTTCTTTGTATGCATGCCTACAAATACAGTTTTAGGAAGGTGGTTCCAAATTATGCTGTTGACACATTCATTTGAGTTGTGTGTCTGCCCATGCGGACATTTCCGTAGAAGGTGAGGATGAGCCAAGTCCCTGAAAATAGGTTTAATTGCTGTAATAACAGCAGCAGGAAGAGAATGATGGTGAGAATAAGATTCTCCAGTTGCCTGAGTCCTATTGTATTTGCACCACGAATTTTCCCCTGATGGACACAATCCATAACATGGCTTATCATCAGTAGAGGACTTATGGAAGAATATGGCTCAAATATCTCTCCTCACTGCCTCCAGATTTTCTTTATTTGTCCTAACTGCCTGCCGATAGTATACCTGCAAATTTTCTATTTCAGTTTTAGTTAACCGATCCTGTCCGGTCAACAATTTTCGATCTTCTTATTTTTTTCCTCTCATATCAACAGTTAGTTTTCTCAGCCTTGTTCTCAAACGTTTTTCAACATGGCCTACACATTCAATTTTGCTAATAATGGCATCTCCATATGGCTTAGAGTTCACCACATTGTTGTATGACTTACTGTCACCATCGCCCAAATATTTGGTGTACCATACACCTCTTGTTTCTACGGAGCGATGAAATATTTGTCGTACTCCATGAAAATCCATACCACCACTTTTTCCTCTAAAATAAGCCACACAGTTGTGTTCTTTATGTTCACTGACTTGACAATATTTGGACATTATCTCCACATCTAACACTTTACCGGTGTCTACACTTGTTGCAGTCACTACTCCACTCAGAGAAGTATGTCCTCTTTTCTGCCAACTTCCACCAAGTGCATTTGCAATATCCGAACATCCATCATTTTCTTCCACTGCTTCCCTAGCAGCCAGTTTCATGCTTTCCTCACTGACCTCACATACAGCTTTCTCTAATGTTACGGTCAGTTTTTCAAATTTATTTGGTGGTTGATGTAAGTTCATCGCTGAACAAAATGTTGTCCCAGCAGCCATGCCCCTGCTAATGGATCATAAGGCATAAACTAATCTAGTATTGATTTCATAAGGGCCACTTGCATCTGGTTTTGAACTCATAAATGAAATCACAGCTGAGCATTTAGTGCAAATTAATTGCAAAGAAATTGCTAGACCTTTTCTCCCACTGGCACTCTCACAAATTTTCACACTCTGTGACTCACCACACTGTCTACATTGTACAAATTTAGAAATTACATCTGATAATATTCTCAAATTTATAATAATGGTACTGCACCCCTTGTCACTTACAGTAAATTCATTATAACTCTCCTGAAAAGGTGAGAGCTTCTTTGATGATGCACTTGTTGAAGAATTACAATTAGAAACATCGTTGCCAGGCGACATAACCTCTTTTACAGAAAGCTTTCTAAACTTGTCTCCTCTAAATTGTAGTTTCTTGAAAATGCATTTACGCTTCGTCATGTTCAATAAACACAACAAAACACACGTAAACAAGCACTGCAAACGTAAGTATAACAACTACTTGCAATCACACCTGAACAAAACTAACTGTGTGTTTCAAAGCATGTTGTTTAAAAACAGCAGACACAAAAAAAAAACCGACCATTGCATTCCAAGGATAGCCAACACACTCGGGAGTATTTAAAAAAAAAGCGGAAAAGTGGGTGACAGAAAAGTGGCCATGGCACATAAACACACGTGGTAGTAAAATGCGCGAAAAATTTTTTTTCAGCAAAATCCTTTTCATAGTACTTAAATAAAACCTTAATCTATCAAAATATGATGAAAAACGAAAATCGATTTTTTTCGACCTGAACCACAGTGTGGTCCCCTTAAGCTAAGTTTCTCTCTCATTTTATTTTAAAAAAAGTGATACTTCCTAAGAAACTGAAACTGTGTTATGAAATCTTAACCCTGGATAGCTGATGCCAAGAGGAACCAAAATTATTAATGTTGGGTGGGTCGGCAATGCACAGTTTTTAAACTATGGAAACTTGGTGTCATGCTCTCCGATTAGCTGTGGGATTGTCCTGTTGCCAGATGATCTGCACAACGCAAGACCGTGAATGCTTTGCCTACCGGAGATTGCGTTGTATCCAAGGTGGCCCGAATGCTCGGTGGTAGTGCACCAGCCTTCCACTCTGGGGGCGAATCTGCTGGGGCCCCAACACATCCATTGTAATTTCATGATAAGACGTACCAGGAACAAACTCGTCAACAGCTGTTAGTTTGCACACAGAAAGTCTTTTACAAATTATGTCTGCCCTGGAAAGGGTCTTTTTTGTAGATAGGACAATGTTTACTTAAGGCAGGTGCTCGAACTGGCGATCCTCTGATGCGACATAAGCTTGGTAATGTCGAAAGGTGTTTTGCTGTACTCTTTCAAAGATTCCTGGCACTGCCCTGCTGTGATCGGTGGCAGGCTGAATGTGATCAATTAATTCCTCTTCGTTTCTTGCTGATTCGTGTCCTGGTGGGTGAACTAGAACCTTGAAGAATCCCCACAGGAAAAGTCCGGTGGCATGAGGTCTGCTGATCGAGGGGGCCATGTCCTATGAGCACCTCTGCCATATACCCGTTCATCAATGAGTTCATTTAAATATCCATGCACAGCATGAGTATTATATGCGGGTGCCCCATTATGCTGCAACCACATGCCGTATGTTCAGGGGAACATCTTCTAGCAGGCCAGATAGAGTTTCTTGCGAAAAGTGAAGGTAATTTGCCCTGGTAAGTTGAGGAAGTAGACGGACCAGTCCATCACCCTCATTGCCTGCCCAAATGTTGAGCTAAAATCGTTCCTGGTGTGCGTGGACATATGTGACGTGAGGATTTCCCCTCACCCAATAATGAACGTTTCAAGTGTTCTAAAGGCCATCCTGATGGAAGATACACTCATCGGTAAACAACACCATGGCAGGCAAGTCGGGACCTTGTGCAGCATGACGCAGAAACCACCGTCAAAACCCTAGCCTGTGTTTGGAGTCCACCACAGGATTTAGGTCTTGGACAGGGTGGAAACTAAATGGATGCTGGCCGTCATCCCTCAAAACGTCCCAGACTAATCGTTGAGTGACCAACATGTCATGTCCAACCACTAGAGTACTTGTCGTAGGTGTTTCCTCAAAGCTCTCGAGAACAGTTCAGAACAAAATCTGAAGAAATTAAAATATGTCATAAAAATCAAGCTCCAGGAGAAGTGAATTCTGTGAAATTTTTAGAATTAAACATAGACAAGAATTTAAATTGGAATATTCCTACAGAGTATTTAGTAAACAAATTATGCAGCTTTGCATTTACAAAGCAACTATTAGCTCAGTGCGACTGACATGGGCACAAGGAAAATTGCAAACCACTGATACTTCCAATCAGCTATAATGTGCAGTATTGGTTTTGGGGGAAATTTGAGCAATGTGTTGCACATATTAAAAGTACAGAAATGAATCATTAGAAACATATGCTGTGCATCCAAGGAACTCATGTCACCCATTATTTAAAAATCTTAAACTATTAACAGTTCTCTCACTATATACTTATGATATTATCAGCTTTTTTCATAGTACTCTACAATAATTCAAAAAACAATGTTTCAATAGTCATATAATTCATGAAATATAGACAAAATTATGCTCCCCACTAATTGCTTAAATGTATATGCTCATACTCCCTGGTGTATGGAAATGACAACAAACTAAAAGCCAAGAACATTCTTGAATGTGTAGTTAGATTCACTGAAAAAAGTTATATGACTTCAGTGATGCTACAACTCAATTGGAGATTTCTTGACAAATGAACTGATTATTTGAGCAGGATGTTTTTTTTATCAGTTGTCTTGTTAGCATATATTGATGTCTTTCACAAAGTAAGTTGCATTAATGTTTAAATACTATCCTTTCAGCCATAATTTTGTGTCAGTGAACTTGTATTTACAATTTTTTTGACATGTCTCCTGTACTCAAATTGAACGATTAGCATCTGCACGTTATGAGACAAATAAATGACAGTCCATCAATTCAACTGGTTTTCTGTGTATGGTCTCACACTCAGTTTTAAAAAGACGCAACGTAGTCAGTTCTGCACATGTGAAGGTACTAGTGGAGATGGTCCCCATATGGCCTACCATTTTCATTAATGGGTATATTGCCAAGGTTGTAGATCATTTCAAATACAATACACTTTAAAGGAGCAGGATGGCTTTCTAACACTGAGCTATAAAGGAACAATGTGAAAGTAAATGTTGTAGAGAATAACTTCATTATTAGTGAGGACTGCAAATTTGGTTTTAGCTCAGTAGGGTCAAAATATGAGATACTCTGAAACTCTATAAAACATATATAAAAAGAAAACCAATAGTCAGGCACTGATGTTAATTTTAAGAAAGCCTTACCAGCAGTGGGGAAGCTAAACATGCACACAGAAGATGACATGAATTCAGAAGTATTTATGGTTCAAAATACAGAAAAATACATGATAATATTTTATGAAAGAAAAATGCCTATTTACAATAGTCACAAATGTAAAAATCTGTTTCGGCGAGTAATATTTTATGAAAGAATAGTGCCTATTTACAATAGTCACAAATGTAAAAATCTGTTTTGGTGAGTACACATTGGCTGTGTTCCCTCTTATTGCACTCAAAACACTTGACCCAAAGTTCTTCCCTTGAGTCCTCAGAAAAGAGAGCCTCACAAAAGATGCAGCTTGCATCTTCTTCATCTTGATATTCTTCAAGAGATATTTACAGGCCACTGTTGTCATGTACAGCTCAGTCCAGAGGTTGTCATGTAGAGCTCATTCCAGAGCTGCACCATTGCCCTCTGAATCTGAGGATTGTTCTCTCACTTTTGAAGACCTTCACTCTGTTTTTTTGTTATTGGAATGTTGGTTTTCCTTTTACAGCCCTCTGTGTCTCCAGAAGTTAAATTCCTCTTACACTTCTTGACAGCAGATTGTTCTAGACGCAAAACACAGTAGGCAAGAAACTCAAATTCACCGAGATAGAAATTGAAGCTGCATGTGAAATTGTTTAGGCAAGACTCAGTATCAGGGGTGGGCATAAAATGATAATTGGATCCTTCTATTGCCCATCAGACTCATGTCCTGATGTAATTGAAAACTTGTATGAAAGTTCCCCAATCATACAGTAACCACTAGTGGAACTTTAATGAGCCAACAATTAATTAGAATAATTACAGTTTTGTTAGTGGTGGGCATGGTAAGACATCCTGTGAAACTTTACTAAATGCCTTCTTTGAAAACTACCTAGAACAGATAGTTAGGTATCCTACTCAAAATGGAAATATATTGGTTCTAATGGCAACAGACCTGGCCTCTTTGAAGATGTCCACATCAAAACTGGTATCAGTGACTATGATGCAGCAACAGTGATTGCCAAAATACAAAGGACAACTAAAACAACGAGAAAGATATATTTGTTCAGTAAACTAGATAAATAATTAGTGGCATCATAGCTCAATAGGAGCTTGAAAATTTCACCACAGAGCAGGAGCACACAGTTGACCATGCAATGGATAGATATGTACCCAGTAGAACGGTTCGTAATGGGAGGGAATTTCCATGGTACACATTCACAGTAAAGAAGCTTCTAAAGAAACAGAGATTACTGTGTAATAGATGTAAAATAAAGCATAAGTCTATAGACAGAGAGAATGAAATACATTTTACTGCCAAGAGAGCAATACAGGGTACATGATGCCTTTAGTGACTACCGTAGCAGGATACTGTCAAGTGATCTTTCACAGAACCCAAAGAAAGTCTGCTCATATGTAAAGGCTGTTAGCGGCACCAAAGTGAATGAGACAGGAACTTAAACTGAATGTAGCAAAGCAGAAACTGAAATACTTAACTACATTTTCAAATGTTTCTTTACAAATGAAAACCCAGGGGAATTTCCCCAGTTTAATTCTCGTACCACTGAAAATATGAATGAAAGTAATAGCATCAGTGATGTTGAGAAACAGCTGAAATCATTATAACCGATTGAAGCTCAAGGGCTTGATGGAATCCCTATCAGATTCTGTACTGGGTGTGGGGCTGAGTTAGCCTTTGTTCTAACTACAAACTATTGTGCAACCCTCAAACAAAAAAACCATGCCCAGTAGTTGGAAGAAAGCACAGACCATACCGTCTACAAGAGATGTAGTAGAAGTGATGGAAAAAACAGCCATCCAATATCCTTGACATAAATTTTTTGTAGAATCTTAGAACATGTTCTGAGCTCAAACATAATGAGGTATCTTGAACAGAATGATCTCCTCAATGTCACCCATTGTGGATTCCGAAAACATCAATCATGTTAAATACAACTTGCACTTATCTCACATGATATACATAAAGCTTTTGATCAAGGCATTCAGGTAGATGCAGGATTTCTTGATTTCTAAAAAGTATTTAACTCAGTACTGCACCTATGCTTATCATCAAAAGTACGGTCATATGGAATATCAAGTGAAATTTGTGACTGGATTGAGGACTTTGTGGTATGGGAGACACAGAATGTTATCTTGGATGGAGAGTCATTGTCAGATGTACAAGTAACTTCATGTGTGCCCCAAGGAAGGGGTTGGGACCCTTGCTGTTCATACTGTATATTAATTACTTTTGCAGACAATATTAATAGTAAAATAAAGCTTTTCGCAGATGATGCAGTTATTTACAATGAAATATTGTCTGAAAGAAGATGCATAAACATTCAGTCAGATCTTGATAATATTTCAACATGGTGCAGAGATTAGAAATTTGCTCTAAACGTTCAGAAAAGTAACATTGTGCACTTCACAAAATGAAAAAATGTACTATCCTATAACTATAATATAAATGAGTCATGCTGGAATCGGCCAACTCATACAAATACCTGAGTGTAACACTTTGCTGGGATATGAACTGGAATGATCACATAGGTTCAGTCATAGGTAAAGCAGGTGGTAGCCTTCAGTTTATTGGTAGAATACTGAGGAAGTGCAATCAGTATGCAAAGTAGATTGCTTACAAATCACTTGTGTAATTGGTTTTAGAATATTGGTCAAGTGTGTGGTATACTGAAGAACTGGAAGACTCTTGAAGATAGATGTAAATTATCCCAAGAAGTTCTGTTAACAAATTGGCAAGAACTGGCTTTAAATGATTACTCTAGGCATATGCCACACCCCTCTATGTATCACTCACATAGGGATCATGAAGATAAGATTAGAATAATTACTGGACACACAGTGGCATTCAGACAACCATTCTTCCTGTGCTCCATACACAAATGGAACAGGAAGAAACCCTAATAAGTGGTACAATGAGATGTACCCTCTGCCATGCACCTCATGGTGGTTTGCAGACTATAGATGTAGATGTAGATGTAGGCAATTCGTGATGGTGTGGTGTTCCAGTATCAAAACATGAACACGAAGGCTTACAAGCACGATTTTTTGTTAATTTCTTGATGCCATAAATGCGAGCAATCTCAAAATGGCTCTCTTGCTTTAACATTCCTTAAAGAACCTGTGGAGTAATGGGCATGGAACTTGAACATGGTGGTAATGCAATAAAATTAGGAGTTATCTCGGTAGTCTTTTAAGTCATAGATCTGCATGGCTTCTCTGCTACAATTCCGAAACTAGAAAAGAATCAAAATAGATGCCTTTTTTCAAAGGAAACATTCCAGTTACTTTGAATCTGTTCACTACAATCTCCTCAGTCTGCACTTTGATATATGCATTTCCAAACAGTTCCATTATGTCATATGGTTTTCTGACTCCCTCACAACAATAAGCTTTCAGTGGACCCAATGAATGTGTTATCCAGAGGCTGAAGCTTATGGGTGGAATGTCGAGAAAATGAGATGATCGTCAGTTGGTTCGCTCTAGCTATGTCAGTGATATCAGTGTCCCATATGTCAGTGCAATGGCCACCTAAAATCAGCAGAACTGGTGACTCTTCTTAAAAGAAAATTAGGACAGCTCTCCATAAACAGAATACTTTGTACCCATCCAGATGAGTGACACCTATCTATTGAATGTGGAGGAGATCCTTTCATTAGAACATGGGTCATGTTCATTCATGAAAAAATGACCACCTGCACTCACACAGGCAATAACTGTCACTGTAGAACTTCACTCCACAGAAGTCAAAGCTGCTTTAGCCTCTTGCTGTTTCCCCCTACGACATATGGGATTTTGCTCTGGACAACTGAAAGACCTGTTTCATCTACAATGAATATTCCTTCTGCAAAGAATTTATGCTTTTGCTATAATTCTTCCAAAAGGTCAATGAAGGCTTGGACATTTTCTTTGTTGAAGCCTAGTACCCTTGGAAATGAAGTTCCACAAAGTCTGTGAAATGATAAAACAATCTTTGTGTCAGTGTAGAAAAAAATCTAGCCTGTGTTAGCACTAACTGACCTGAAAGGAGCTTGCAGACCATTTGTAACTGGAAGCTGAAATACCATCCATCAGAAATCTCCTCCAGTACACAAGTGGGATTTTTGTTCCATTATAAGTAGGTATTTAAACAGCTGGTTCTCTAGCTCTATGCCCAAATAGGGCTTTCTCCCCAGTCATTAAGAGCTGCTTTAGCTGCTGTAGTGGGAGTCATATCAGGCTATTTACTTAAGACTTGGAGTGTCATATGAGGTACATTAAACGTCTTTGCTGCTTTTAGGGTTCAAGGTCCCCATTCACTTTTCTCAGGCAGCTATAATAACTTTCTCCATGTCCTTGTATTCTAGCACTTTCTTTTATAGTTTTGAATATACTTTGATATTTTTATTGGGATCCTGAAACAACAATTATCAAAATCAACAGTTTTACATCAAATGTCCCAGAATAAGTTATAAATGTTGGCTAGCTCATATTTAGACTCAGTTGTGTATCCTATATTTATCCTGACTGGATAAGAATGCTTTTAATGGTAAAATATGTTATGCAAATAAATAATATATGGCAAACGAACTGTGGAATATCAGTAACAAGTTGCAATAACCAAAATGCCTTGCTGTAACAACTAATGATAAATAAAATAAAATAAATATACATACAAAATGTCTCAGGCATTTGAAATGGCAAAATGACATGTTCCACAGCATCCAAGCACTTCAGTTGCAAGTAAACAACTGCTCCCTCTCACTAGTTGGCTACCTCTCTAACAGTTTAATGCTTCCGCCACTAGGCTGCAGAATCTGTATGCCCTTAGGCAACAACTCAATGATATTTAGACACTAGCCAGTATTTGAACCATTTCTTCAACACCAATGTTTATCATAAGACATGGCAAGGAAATAATAAATAGTGTGTAAACTTCAAAATTCTTAGGTGTCCATGTTGGTGAGAATTTAAACTGGAAAAAGCACACTTTCAAACTCCTAAGACAACTTAGTTCAGCACATTTACACTTAGAATCATTGCAAACCTTTGGGAGAGATGAATCAGAAATTTGACATTTTTTCATATTTTCATCAAATAATGTAATGTTCTGGGATATTGTACATTTAAGAAAACAAGTCTTCAATCCTCAAAAATGCACTGTAAAAATAATATGTGGTGCTCATCCATGATCATCTTGTAGGCACCAACTCGAAGAGTTGGGGATTTTGAGTATTGCTTCACAGTATATTTATTCCCGCAAGAAGTTTCTTTTATAATCTACTGCAGTTCAAAAGACACAATGATGCACATAATTAGAGTACCATAAGAAAAAATGACATTCATTATTACACATTAAGGTTGTCTCTAGAACAAAATGGGGAACACAATGTCACAACTAAAATTTTTTATCACTTACTCAGTAATATAAAATGTGTGACAGACAGAAAAGTAAAATTAGGAAATAAAAAAACTTGTAAATAATCAGCATGTAGCCACCTTTACAAAATAATGTGTGATATAGATATAAAATGCCTCGTTCCACATCATTACAATTTATCATGCAAATGACCCATGGAACATGGAACTAGCTAGTCTAACAAGATACATATGTTTTGTTGAAGTGTGTATGCAGTTCAAATTCCAGACATAATATTGTTACTTTTATTAATTTTCTTCCTGCAACATTTTATTGTGTTAAGGGGCTCTGGAACGCCCTATACTTGCAATGTTAAAATAACGCTTATAAATTACATCTTTCCTCACAAAGTATTTGAGATAGGAAGTTGAACTTTTTACAGATTATTTATTGGAATATGGGCTACAACTTAACACAGGGATTTTACAAAATTTTAGTTCAGTTATTAAAGATGATTTTTTTTCAATTGTAATGAAAATTCACAACAGTTTTTTGCAATTTTTTATTTATATATTAAAAAATATACAGTTTTTTGGAAAAAGGCTGTGTTAAATTATGCAGAAGGTACTGTGTAACATTTACTGAAAGTTTGAAACAAATATGTTTGGAAGATCCTTAGAAAACATGTAATTAGTATGAGAAAATAAAAGTTTTGGGAATCGAGCGACAAAGATTGGATTAACTTTTTAGTGCATTCCAGGTCCATAGGATGGATTATCTTCATCCTCTGCAAACTCTTGCTTGTATTTCTAGACTCTTTACAGCCATGTCTGCAGCCCGAAGGCGTTCCTTGTCTAAAGCAAGCATTGCTCGTAGCATGTTAGAACCTATCTTCATTTCCATATTTCTAAATACCTTGCACCTTACAATGTTGCCATCATTGAAAGTCGCAACAGCATCACACACACCAAAGTGAAGTGTTTCTATTCCAACAAATACAGTCTTGGGGATTCTCGACCATATAACACTATTTACACTTTCATTGGGGTTTTGAGTTTTTCCGTGAATACACTTTTTCAACAGTTCAGGTGCTGCTAAGTCTCTGAAAATAGGTTTTATCACCTCCATTATTGCATGAGGCAGACTATGCTTATGAGTGTACACTTCACCAGTTAGCAATCCTTTGTTATATTTACACCAACTGTCTTCTTCTTTGGGACACAAGCTATGTTGGGGATTTTCATCGGTTGAAGAAGTATGAAAAAAAAAAGAGCCCAAACAGCCTTCTTCATTTCGTCGACACTTTGTGTATTTTGCCTAATAGCCATTCCATAATAGTTCTGTATTTTGTCAATTACACTGTCAGTTAACCTTCCCTTCCCATCCAACCCTTTACCATCACTGAGTTTTTGTTTTTTGTATGAAGCTTTCAGTCGCCGAAGTCTTGTTCCCATTCGCTTCTGTACATGTCCAATACACTCAAATTTCTGCACTACAACATCATCACCATAGGGCTTCAGTCCTTGAACATGTTTGAAACTTTTAGAATCACCGTCACCAAGGTAATTAACATATCGCACTTTATCACACGCCTCAGAATGCTGGAATATACTGGCAACACCAGCCACTTCCATTCCTCCACTACTGCCACTATAGTTAGCTTTGCAATTATTTTCATGTGTACCTTTATATTTTTGTGGACATCTACAATACTTTGATATTACTGCTACATCTAAAACTTTCCCTGTATACATACTGGTGGCAGATACTACACCATGAAGAGATGTGTGTCCCCGTTTATGCCAGGTACCATCGAACGCTGCAGTCAAATCTCTGTTACCATTATTTTCCATTACTGCCTCTTCCACAGCGTTCTTCATAGATTCTATACAGACATCTTCTACTTTAGACCCTATTAATTTATTATAGGTCGTAAACTTGGTTGGGGGATTTGGAAGATTCATGATGCCACAGAAAATTGCACCTGCAGTAGCACCCTTACCAACTGAACGCAAGGAATAAACAAATCTAATGTTGTGTTCGTAGATTTTGCTACCATTTTCTTCAGTTGCAGTTACTGCAACACTGTTCCAAAAGGTGGTCATGTATGAACAATTATCACATTTCAGTTGTATTTCACTAGCAAGTCCTACGTGCTTTATTATGGAGAGTTCCAGACCAACTTCACTACAATGAATACATCTTACACAGTTTGAAAAAATTCCTTTGAGAACCGACATATTAAATATTTCATTCACATTCGCCCATAAAACATTCAGGAAATACAGAAGTGTCCGATCTTACCCGTCGGCTTTGACCCATGACGTCACAAATACCGCGGAAACGACCATAAACAACAATTCCAATATGGCGGATATAAAAACATCGAATACGTATTGTAAACACTGAAATACACAAGTTTCACAAGAAGCCTAATGACTGTAACGGGACAAGCGTGGGAAATTGGGGGTTTTTGGGTGGGGAGAAACTAAATATGTCGTTATGCGGTGGGGGGAGTCTGCAGTGCCCCCCCATCCCCCCACAGGCTTCATTAGTGTCAAATCAATATTTTCGAATCATAGGCGGCCGCTGCCGCGGCCGCATTCCCAAAAAACAACTCCCAACCTAACCTCAAGTGGGCTACGCTACAGATCAATATGTTCATCAAATTGCTTCATATTACGTATACATGTTCTTTAAACAAGAGTACATCAAACCATGTATTAGGTTTTCCGCGCCGTAATGACGTCACACACCACAACACGCTTACGTCACGGGTCAAAGCCGACGAGTAAGATCGGACCTTTCTGTTGACCCAACATTCATAGTTTTCACTCATTGAACCAAGCTTCTTCTGTGAAGTATTTTCTTTCCCACTTTGACTGCTATAGGAAGGTGTACTTGAGAGGTTAGGTTCACTCACTTGGTTATCGTCTTTATTGTTTACAGTAATAACACATACATTTGGCTTTCCAACATTTCTCCTTTTCTTAAAAGCCTTCAGAGGATTTCTAATAACTTTACTTTTACTCATTATTATACTTCAACAAAACAGAGACTCAAGAAACAGAATTAATTACGAATATTTTCGAGATAACGACAGAGTAAATAAACATGAAACAATCGACAATCACACCAGCGATATATATTGAACCATCACAGGTTAGCCACAACACATACTTTATCTCACAGCACTAAAATGTACCTGATGAACACGGACGTTAATAATAACACCATTTGACAGCAGTTTAACAGCACCACAGTGGGTCACGCCCATGTAGAACACATTTCAAAAAAAATTTAAAAATAGTTGTAGTCTTCGGAATTGAATAAATTATATATCTATTAAAAGGTAATAGTCTGCAGATTCAGAAAACGCAAAAAAGTAAAAATTGAACTTTTCATGATTTTGAGCCTTTCCGAAGCCCCTTAATACATACAGTATTAGTCTACTCGCTGGTACCCCCAGATTCTAATGTATGCCCCCTCTCAATAGACTGAATATTGTTAAAAATCAGAATATCTTTGCAAACCTCACTTTTACAATTAACTGCTTCATGTCAGCTTTCTTCATCTTCTTAAACGATTTAAGATTAGAAATTTTATATGATTTCCAAAAGCAATATTGAAAGTAATTGTTTTAACTCATCTTTTTTCTCGAAGTTCTTTACAGTTTCTTTCTATTGTCAGAATTCTTGATGTGTATTAACTTTCTGACTGATGTAGAGAAATATTACGTTCATAGAATGTTCAGTATAAATTTATCCATTTATCCATGGACTTTGCTGCACAGGAAGCAACAACCCACTTTATTCTGTCTGGCTGCTGCAAACAACTTGGTCATAACAACACACAGAAATGTGTGCTTTGAACTAGATCTAGGTTTACAACTAGCATTCACATAGGATTTTACTGGTGCAGACATTGCCAAACCATCATTGGCCACAGACTTCCCCACCCATTACAGTCTATTGAAGAACTCACACCTAGTTTACAACACCACAAGGTTAACAGAGTCCACAGGAACACTGCTCAGATGTGGCAACGCTTTGTTGCCTCAGTGCTAGAGCATGTAACTCTTTCTTTCCTTACCTGGATGATATTTTAGTTTTTTCATGATCAGCAGAGTAACATCAGCAGCATTTAATGGAATGTTCAAATGGTTGGAACACCACAACGTCATCTTAAACAAAACTAAATATGTCTTTCACCAGCCCAAGCTAGATTTCCTAGGGCACAGAATAACAGCATAACAGCAGCACGATTGGTACCACTGCCACAGAAGGTGGAAGCCATCTTGCAGGCTTTGCATCCAAATATGACCAAGGAACTGTGTTGATTTCTTGGCATGTTAGATTTTTATCGCCATAGCTTGTCACACTGTGTTGAGTTACAAGAGCCATTAATTGCAGCACACACTGGCCCAAGGAACAAGGGTAACTCATATTTAGTATGGAGTGACACCACATATGTAACATTTGAAGCAGCCAAAAAAGAGCATTGCAGAACTACACTACTGGCACACCCTGAGCATACTGCACCCTTGGCACTATTAGCTGACAATAGGCAGATGGCAATCAGCACTGTGTTGCAACAACAATATAGTGACACATGGCAACTATTGCATTTTTCTTGCCCAAACTATCACCTTCACAAAAGTTGTGGAGAGCATACAACAGAGAACTTCTTGCCTTTTACCAGTCTGTCAAACTCTTCAAACCTCACCTAGAACCTAGAGACTTTATTATCTGGGCTGACTACAAAATGCTTAACTTATGCCTTTTGCCAGACCAGTATTCCAAAATTGTTAAGGCTTTCATGTCCACTTGTTGACAAACTATCTATTGGCTTCTGTCTCAGGTTCTTCAGCCGACATTCATCTGGTGATCTTACTGATGTTTCGCCAGTACGAGTGGCTGGCATTGTCAAAGCTTCAGCCTCCATTGCTGACAGTGAACTGGAGCCAAGTATGCTGCTGCAGACTATATGTACCTGTCGCACCAACGTCCAAGGTCTTCCCCGTGGTCATTTCTGGTGCAGTTCTCCTCTTGCTACCTACGTCATTTGCTGCAGTACAGGGAGCCAGGATCTGTTTACCTTAAGGCCTTCTTCCCTCTTGTTGAAGCTATTCCCATGTTTTTGTATTTCTATAGCTTCTCTGAACAAGCAGGTGTGATAGTACTTCTCTACAGCCAGAACTTCCGTGTAATTTTACTACATGGTCAGTCTCACACAGTGCGTTTTCTGCCACAGCCGATTTCTCCACCTGCTTATGTTCTGGTGTTGATTGATTGTCCAGCCATTCTGACATAACTTTTCCATCTGTGCATGGTATGTGGTATACATGTGACATTGCAAGTGGGTCCCTTTTCTCCTTTGCCAATCTAAGACACTCTCTGATCTTCTTTGTCAGTTTGAAAACTATCTTTACACCATGTTTGCACAATATGTGGCTGATTCTGTCCATCAGGCAGAAAGACCGTACCTGACATTTCTTTTTTTTTCTGATTTGTCACTTCACGGAGTGTTTGGCTCTGTTACACTTCTAATATAACTTGTGGAGTACCCATTGCTCCTCAGAACACTTTCCAGGTGTTGCATTTCATGTCTGAGGCACTGCAGCTTTCCGTCGCAGTGCTGGGATGAAGGTGCTACACCAAAGTTCTTGAAATGTAAGTGCCCATTTGCCATCGCCCAGGCACGTAATATCTACAACAGAATGGAACAGCTTTTCTTGGTAAGTGAATTTATACAACATGGAGGGACTTGGCAAGAACGGATGAAGAATTTTTGGCCATTTTCTATCAACTAAGTAGCAGAATGCATTGAGATGACTGGGACAAGATCAACAGCATCACTCGCAGGAGCAGGCAGAATGAACTCAATTACTGCACTGAGCTACAGAAGAAAAAGTTTGAAAGATGCCGGAAGCAGACTGACAAGGCAATTCCCGACATGTCACGCACAGTGGTTAACCTCACTGAATGACAATTGACAGAAGAGAAAGTGTCTGTTTTTCAAAAAGGAGGGAATTTCTCTATCATCCCGAGAACTATACCTGTGGAGGATATCATTGCTAATACCAAAGTGCCCATTCGGACCCCTCCTTGTGAAAGAGTAGAGGAAATATGCACTGAAACAGCCAGGATACTGCGCTGAGTAAAACCACCAGCTTGCAACCTGAAGAAAGAAGAGGTACAAGCTATTGAGAATCTTAATCCTGACAAGAGTATATTGGTACTGCCTGCCGATAAGAGAAATGTGAGTACCGTAATGAAGACCAAAGATTATGAGCAAAAGATCCGGGACCTACTAGATCCAACAACCTACCAAAACCTAAGCAGAGATCAGATTGAATACAAATTGGTTAATCAAGGTGTCTTCTCTGCAAGTGGAAATACAGAGGAACCTGAGCAACACAGAAGTCCTACCACCTTGGCTGTATGGATTACCTAAGATCTATACGAACAACATTTCATAAGACCAATTGTTAATGCTCCTGGATCACCAATGTATAAACTGGCAAAAAACTTGGCCTCTCTGCTCCAGTTGCACATGGGGAAGACTGACAATACATAAAGGACTCAGGATATTTTATTGAGAAGCTGGAGAAACTAAAACTTGCACCAAACAATATCCTGGTCAGCTCTGATATTGTTTCTTTGCTTACAAAAGTGCCACTCAGTGACTCTCTGGAGCACATCAGTTCCATTTTCCTATAAGAAATCACACTGCTCTTTCATGCATGTCCCACCATGAGCTATTTTATGTGGAATGACAATTTCTATGAACAGCTGGAAGGCATCGCCATGGGTAGTCCTCTTAGTCCAGTGGTGGCCAACTTCTTTCATGGAGCATTTTGAAGCACAGGAAATTGAACTTGGTGACTTGTAAACCGAAGGTGTGACACAGATACATCAATGATATGTTTGTTGTGTGGAGTCATGGTGAAGAACGGCTTTGTGACTTCCTAAGACACTTGAACAGCCTCTATGCCAACATAAAATTTACCATAGAAGTAGAAAAAGACAAAAAACTACTATTCCTAGACGTGCTGCTCACAAGGGATGGCGAAAACCTGGGACACAGCATGCATCGAAAAGCAACACACATGGACCAATACCTGCACAAGCTATCAAACCACCATCTGAGCCAGAAAAGAGTCATGATTAATATGCTCATAATGCGAGCAGAATGAATATGTGAGTTGTATCACCTCGGACATGAAATACAACACCTGGAAAGTGTTCTGACAAGCAATGGGTACTCCACAAGTTATGTTAGAAGTGTAACAGAGCCAAACACTTGGCGAAATGACAAATCAGAAAAAGAAATGTTGGGTATGGCCTTTCTGTTATACATCCCCAGAGTGATGGACAGAATTGGTCATGTATTGGGCATACATGATATATAGATGATTTTCAAACTGATAAAGAAGATCAAAGAGTGTCTTAGATCAGCAAAGGAGAAAAGGGACCCACTTTAAATGTCGAGTATATACCACATACCATGCACAAGCAGAAAAGTTTGTGTCACAATGACTGGATGATCAATCAAGACCAGGATCAAAGAACATAAGCAACATTGCAGGTTGGGGCAGGTGGAGAAATTGGCTTTGGCAATGAACACACTGTGAGAGACAGACCACATAGTAAAATCTGCCAACACAGAAGTTCTGCCTGTAGAGAAGCACTATCACACCCGCTTGTTCAGAGAAGCTTCAACAAGAAAGAAGAAAGCTTTAAGGTAAACGGATCCTGGCCCCCCCAAAACTGCAGCAAATGACTGTTGCAGGTAGAAAGAGGAGAACCACATCAGAAATGACCACAGAGAAGTCCTTTGACATTGGTGTGCCAGGTACATACAGCCTGTGGCTGCAAGCTCATCTCTAGTTCACTGCCAGCAATGGAGAGTGAAGCTTTGACAAAGCCAGCCACTCATGCTGGCGAAATATCTATAAGATCATCAGAACAACTTCAGCCAAAGAACCCGAGACATAGGCCAATAGGCAGTTTGTCAGACCAGTATTCACTAATGCAACACAATCAGCTAGTGTTCAACTCGAAATTCAGCACAGACATCCAGCAATCTCTGGCATCAACACTGTGGCGGCCAATTGTTTGTCTTGGGTCAGAAGCATAACAAGTACAATCGATTACACCAATCTTGCTGCTGTTCAACAATCATATCAAGACCTACAAGGACTTTATCAATAGGAACATCAGCAGTGTATTTCCATCTTATCCACATTTCACGGAATGATGTCAAGGTGTAGTCAAAACAGCAGCTATTCCTACCTGCTGCCTTCAGAAGGGATATCTTCAATATGCTACACAACTTGTGTCACTGCAATATTCGACTGATAGCTCACTTAGTGATAAATCATTACATGTGGCCAGGAATACAGAAAAACTGTCATGAATGGATGAGATGTTGTCTTAAATTCCAGTGCAGCAAATACTCAGTCAAGTGCAAGCACCGAAAGGTAACTCTATGATCATGACAGTCCGTTTCAGTCAGGTTCACACTGACATCATTGATCTATTACCACCATCTGACAGTCAACATTACATACTTAACAATGATAGATTGCTGGCCTGAAGCTGCACCGGTGGGCAACATTAATGTAGAAACTCCCTCTTTTGCTTTTGCATCGTATTGGGTGCTGTGCTATGGCTGTAAAGTGTTGTGACAGACAAAGGAAAACAATTTTAATCCAACTTGTTCAGCCAACTCATGAAGTTTTGTGACACAACTCACCACAAAACATCAAACTGTCACCTAGTCAGTAACAGGATGATCGAGGGATCACACTGCTCACTTCAGACAGCATTAATGTGTCTTAACACTGAGCAGACCAAGGCTCTTTGCATCATACTATTCAGTCTTAGAAACACTTTCAAACCAGATCAAGATGCTTCTTCAGTGAAACTAGTGTATGGTCAGATGTTGAAGCTTTGAGCAGAATTCTTGGAAACAAATGCTCTGTCACAACCAAGAGAGGATCAACAATAACTACTATACTGACTGCAAGAGCACATGGCCTGAATGTGCCCAGACCAGCCTCACAGACACAGTACAGCTACTACCTCTGGGCATCAAGACTTGAAAACCTATTCACAAGTCATGTTATGTAAGGAAGCATCAAACTGTCATTGCAGCCACTACACTCAGGAGACTGCTGTGTAGTCACAAGGGGAGACAAGACAAACTGACATTTCAACTAACAAAAAGGTGGGCACTGTTTCCATAGACAGAAATAAACCATCTTACATCTTCCAAGAAGTAACAATGCCAGAGTTTCCAAGACTATGGCCTCACCCAACAACTTCCTCACCACTGCCTTCACAGCCACTGGCAGAGATTACAGCATCAATGGCCCTGCCGACATATACCTCAACATTCAGTTGCTTCATCCACTTTCAGCTTGCTATTTGTAACTACACTCTGCTTCCACCATGAGGGTGTGTGAGGGGGTTATGTAGTGTTATGTTGCACATGTCACATGTGCGTGTTTACGAACACCACATCATCAAACATTTTGCACTACACACTAGAGGGGCAGTTACTGTGTAGTCTCGTTACATCATTTTAAGTATATGCAGATTCTGATAGTGATGCGACTGTCTGTACAGCTTGTGCAGAGAAAGTCAATGACTTCAAATGAAATTACAAGATGAATAATCAAATTCTGAAATAAATCCAGTAAATGAAAAAAAAAAACACCAAATTTTTTTAAAAACAATAAAATTAATGTTATTTCTGTTAGATTCATGTTCAAAAACCTATTATGTACATAAAGGAACAAAACTATTTTATTGTTGTCATGAAAACTAAATGAAAAGCAAAATAACAATTTTTGAACTTGTCTTTGTCATACAGTAAATTTATGGAGAGTGATCCATTCCTTTACATGTACTGACAACTACAGTACATAGTGAAAGATAAGAGATTGATCAGTTCCATTAAAAGTACCACATGTGTTTAACTGTCTCAGTTTACGCCGGAATGCTTCATATAGTAATTCTAATAAATAAATTGTTGAAACTGTCTTATGGCTAGCTTTCGTCTTATACCTGACTGAGATGAGCAAGGCAACACACTCACTCACTTGCACTCACTCACAGAAACAATAGACACAAATATATACATATGTAGATATAAATATACATGTACCAGAAAGTCTTTCTAATCATGATTAATGAGGAGTTAACTGTTTCTGTGGTAAATGGATATGTGGATAGGTACCTGAATATGTTTGATGCAATTGTTACGCGGCGGGGGGGGGGGGGGGGCTCAGTTAAAAGAAATGCTCTACTGACTTGTATTTATTAGTTGTTTGGTGTTGTGTAAGATATTGAAATCAAACATAATACAAAAATGTTGACCATATTAAATACTGATTGGGTATGGATGTGCGAAGCTTAACAAGAGTTTAATATAGTTGTATAAAATGGCCATTAATACATTTAATGACAAAGACTTGTGAATACAATCCAAGATTAGGGCTATGTTATATCAAATCATACACAGGCTGTAATGTTTATACAGTCCAATTAAGTGACTCCGTAAACTTTCCCAGCATAATAATTCGTTGTATTCATATCGGGTCTCCAGCGGAATATCTCATCATCTGGACACCAGATTCTAACTGCAGGAGAGGATTCTATTGTTATTAATGTGATGGATATTCTGTGGAATACTGTTAACTATTTTTTAAGGAAATGCTGCCCAGTCTTTGCTCACTTCAATTTAATACAATTTTGTAGTGCCTGTATTGTTCAGTAGTATGTGACAATGTTCCTCCCAACTACAGCCATTATGAAATATGTTAAATGTGTTTGGATATGTGAATAGGTACAACCATCAGCTGTATAATGCAAGCACAACAATGAAAATTTGTGCCAGACTGGGATTCAAACTTCAATTGCCCACTTATATCTAGCAGTCACCTCGTCATAAGGCTATCTAGGCACATCTTTTGGCCAGACACAAAATTCTATATGTTGTCACTCATGTGTCTACACCTTGTAGTTGTACATCAATTATGTACATTCCCACACATGGGAGACATTTTAATTGAAAGTTGCTTGCTCAACGTTGTTGGATACTATAGTGCAGTGCCTATGTTGTTCAGAATTGCGATACAATGTTCCTTCAGACATATATGCACATCCAAAGGAAGAGGCACTGCAGCAACTACAGTCATTATGAAGTGTATGAAACATATTTGCATTTGGAATATGGACAAGTATCAGCTGCACAATGGAATAATGACAATGAAAATTTGTGCCTGACCAGGATAAATGCATGCATGGATGCATATCTGAAGAAACACTGCATCATAATTCTGAAGAAAACAGGCACTGCGATATCATATTTATCCAGCAACACAGGGTAAGTGACAGTCAATTAAAATGTCTCACCTGTATGGTAGTGTACATAATGGATATGTAAGTGCATGTTGTAGACACATGTTTGATCATGTATGGAAGTTTGGGTCTGGCCAAAAGATGTGCTCAGATTGCCTAATGGTAAGGAGACTGCTTGTGTATGTCTGAAGGAACATTGCATTGTACTTCTGAACAACACAGAATGATACATTTATCCGCTGACACCAGGCAAGCAACTTTCATTTAAAATGTAATGGATGTATTTTTGTTGGTTCTAGACACATGAGTGATGATATGTGGAAGTTTGAGTTTGACTCTGAGGCATACTAGATAGCCTAATGGTAAGGTGTCCACTCACAATAAGTGGGAAATCTGGGTTTGAGTCCTGATCTCGCTCAAATTTTCACTGTCACCATTCCATTATACAGCTGATTAAAATTTCAGTGCACAGTAAAAAGTCTGTCAGTCTCCAGTAATGTTAGAGACCACAGAACAATAAAATTCACAGTTTCTTTTCTGTCTTAAGTAACATAAAAAAATTCAATTTTCTGCTTATGGTTCTAGATTGTTTGATTTACCTTTGGCTTCTTCTTCCCGGTGTCTTCTGTGATGGTTCTGAAATAAATATTTTTGCATGAAATTCTTCTTTTATTCTTAGGGTTTTCTCACTTGCACTCTCACCTTCTGTGTCAATCTTCAGACTAAAGTCTTCTTCATGAAATATTAGTAAATTATTGCAAAATGGTGGAGCAAGGTTCTGAGTTCTACTCATCCACCTTGTAAATACAATGTTCTCTGTCTCAATATGCTGTCTGTGACGTTTTCAATTTTCTACTCCTTCCTCAGCTATTAAAATTGTTCTTCTTTCCATAAACTAATTAATTTTCCACAAATTTTCACCACACATGTGCCCAACCATCCAAACATCTCATCAACTTTCACTTCTGCACACACAATGTTTTAGCATAGATAACATTTCCTACTGGGCCAAAGCTTCCAAAGATACATAGAAGTAAAGACTGATATTAAACATTCATACACTACTGTTCTGTACATATTCATTTGCTTGTACTATGATGCAAATAAAGGAAATGATATAATAAAGAGAAAAAAGCAATTTGATAATGCATTCTGATGATACATTAAACTAATGTAAGGTTACAGGCTGAAAAGATGTCCATTCTTTGGTGGTGGGTTGTGGAGAGGTACCTGTCTTTGAGGGCTGTCTTCTTTCTTTCTTTCTTCGGTTCTAGCATTACAAGGCTTATTTTCTTTTCTCACTTCTCTACTAGGGGTACAATTCTAGCCCCCTCTTTCCAAAATCATTAGTTTCATTGTGAATATCTTTCTCTTGTCCATATAAATCAGCCAGTTTTCGTAGGATTGCCTGAGGTGTAGAAATACTCAGTTAGTTTCTGGACGAGGTTGTCTAACATTAATATTGCAAAAAGAACTGATGTTTCCTTGATTCGTTTAGAATAAATAAACAGTGCAATAATCTATAAAAGATGAAAGATATAAAGTGAATTTAGTAATCCAAGAGTGATGAGTTTAAAAATATTGGTATTAGAGCATAGTAATTCACTTTTTTTTACATCTGTTATCACGTCATTAATCTAAATGGAGGAATATGCGATGTAACTTAGCATTGCAATGGAGTGACGTGTTGACCACAGTGATTGGAACTATCTGTTATTTAAATAGTTAAGAACAGAAAACTGTCTGGAGGTTTTTGTGATTTGTTTTTGCATATGACACGATGCGTAAGGATGCCGCATATCTTCAAGATCAGACAGCATTCACATTATTATCAAGAGTTATGGTATCTGAAGGGCTTTGATTTTGTTCCATGATCTGGTGTCTCAGCTTAGAGTGATGAGTTGTGCTGTGCACTGTGACTATGCTGATGACACCACAGAAAAAAAATTGCAGAGAACTGTCAAATCTTTCATTCATTCATGTAACATCAGTCTTTTGTTTGATGTCAGATTGAATGATGAAGCAATGTTTCCTGTTATTAACTGTTGTTTTTATGTGTTGGAATACAATATAAATATTTATCAGAAGAAGAAGTATGGCACATTACATGAAATTTCTAAGTTTCCATACAGGTACATCTGCAGGGGTGACAAAGTCATCTGAGCAGCTCTTCCACAGTCTATAAAGAATATTCAATTACAGATGCAAAATTCAAGATAATAACAAACCCAATCTGAATATATTTTTCAAAGTTGAACGTTGCACTTCTTGTTCTTGTACTTCGCATACTGTGATGCATTGAAATTTGAGCAATCAAGATTTGGGTCCTGAATGCGAGGCCAAATCTCCAGAAGGTGAGCACTTTCCATGTTGTGGCTGGTGACAACTGAACGATCACGCAACAAACAAGGAATAATTTTACGACGTCTATATGTGAAAGCAGGATGATCACGTGGACGAATACCAGCTGCTCTGGAACACAGTCCTGTCACATATACATCCTCCAGATGGAAGAGCTGAGTCTGTAGAGCTGCTGTGTACAATTGTTTCACAACATCATTTGACATTACATATCCTGCACCAGATAGGTAATTTGGGTAGACTCTTCTAGGATACATATAACTTGGAGCATACCTATGCAGAAAGAAGGTATGTAAATTTTTTTGGTATGAATACATACTATACACATACTCTAATTACCCCTAAAAATTAAGTAGAAGTGAAATTATTCTGTACTGTTATAAACTGCTTGTCATAAGTTATCCATGTTTATTCAACAAATAAGGACAGGTTTCCTTGACATACTGAAACTGTAGAATGTTTTCAGGTGTAAAGAGAGTGTTCTGGTGGCTATCAGAGTAAAAAGGAAAGCTGAATGTTACTGTATCTAAAAAGGAAGAACAGAAGATTAGAGCTTAATGATGAACAGGTAATTAGAAAACCTCAGATTTGGGTGGATGAGAAAGGAAAATGGTCACGTTCTGTTGAAAGGAACCACCTCAGCATTTGTCTTAACTGTTTTAAAAGAATGAGGGAAAATCTATATATGTATGGTCAAACTGGGAATTGAGCTGCTGCCCTTCTGGAGAAAACTAGTGTCTAACCAATGAACCATCTCATTTGATACTGAAACTAGAAATGCATAATACCTTGATAATATTTTCAGCAAAATCAGAATGATCAGTGAAACCAATGAAACTTGGATAAAAAGAATAGGAACAAAAGAAATCATACTTGGCATTTGTGTTTTGTACTCATGTGAACAATGTGAAGAAATAAATGTTGAAAGATTACTAATGAATGTCATTTAATGACAGTGTGCATATAAAAACTGTCAGTTATATGTTACTTGAGTGTGATCTTAAATAATGAACCACACAGTTTAAGAAATCCAGCTGGACAGAATATACTACAATGAGTAGGCCCCAGACAGATGTTTTGTACAAAAACCAATCAACAAAAACTAAAATTAATATTAAATATGTCTAATGGAAGTATAACATGTACTTTGCTGTAAATAGTCATTTATGATGTCTCAAACTATGACTAGTGCTGAAGTAAGTACAGCAAAACAGAGGTGGAAGTTTTTTCTTTGTTCCCTAAATCACATAAAGCAAATACTGAGCTGGTTCCTTTGGACAGAAAATAGCCAATTTCCTTCTCCTATCTGACTTCGTTATTCATTCTGTCATTGATGGCACAAGTGATTAATTTAACAAATGTTTTGCTGTGATCATCGCAAGCCACAGATAGTGTGTGTGTTTTCTGCACTGACATTTTCTGATGAATACAAATTTATGTGCATACAAATTTATGTGCTCAACTCTTTCTCTATTCTCACACAATTTATATTTATAAAATGACTGAGCATTTTATAATTATACTACCGGATTGATTTCCAGGGAGTAAAATAGTTTAGCATATTTTAAAAATTATGAAAAATGTGTATTCACAGAAAATTCTAGCTCTTTATATGACTCAAGAAGTTCGTATTGTTTAGCTGGGATGGCTTCTGTACGTCTCTAGAGTTAATGTCTGATCACAGTTTTGGCACATCCACTGACAGAATGTTGTTAATGTTGTTGAAGGATTCTAAGTCAACAAAGCAAGTGAAATTATTTGAACAGTAAAAAGGACAAAATAAAAAAGTAAAGGAAACAACTGAGTAATCCCACTGTCCTCATTTGGTCAGCTTCATGTCATTCCATGTCAAACCTTTACCCTGAACATGGTAAAATGACAGTAGTAATGACAATTGAAAAGCCACAACCTTTGGCTTAGTCAACCTTCGATTCCTTAATCAATCAAACTCCCTTGTGTTTACCAGCTTCAAACTTTTGTTTGCTTTACAAATGTGTTAACATTTTATACATTTTGCATTAAGTATTTAAGCCAGAAAAAGTTTATGAAAAGTATGAAATTGTGTTTAAAGTCTGTTGGAAGTCGCTAGTGTTCTCATTACCATACAGTGGTTGAGTATAGTTTGTGGAATTGGCTCTATAATTTAAGAAAAACTAGTTTTCCATGCATATCAATGTTTATTACATAATATCTTGTGCGCTATGTGTCAGACAATGGTATAATATTGCAGGCAAATTGAGAGGTATATAAGGATACTATCTGCAAAACGCCCTGTAAATAGAGTTAGTAATAAAGAAAAATAAATCAAAACTCCCTGCCTGATGCAACAGTTTTACTGCATGAACAGCTAAAGTTAGTAAGCAATAAATTTTTTTTCTTACGTCATTTTGTGGGGGGTGTCAACAAGAAAAAGTTTTGTAAAGGTTTGAAATTATGTGTAAAGTTTGTTGTAAGTATCTAAATGCTCTCATTCCCAAATAATGGATTAAATTTAGACTGAGTATTTACATGTGATGAGTTACACTGCCTCAAGACATATACACAGTTTCAATTGTAATACTTTTCCTACTGTACCACACCTTTGATATAAGATTTTACTTGTTAATAAGTAGATTATCACAGAATTTTAAATTTTTAAATTCAGTCGGCAATTTTATGAGGTATCAAAAACCAAAATATGGTTGCCACTGGCAAACAGCAACTAGAATCCGCATTCGATGAACTGGGTTGGCTGTTTAGCAACATAGATACCACAACACAGAATCTAGTCTTCTATATTTGGACAGTGAAGATAACAAGTGGTAGGAAAAGCTATAACAGTCAAGTATACAGACAGTGGTAAAAATAGATAAGAGAGATTAAAAGTCCCAGGAATATGAATTCGTAGAAGATACATGGGGAAATAATGCCTTCAACTGCACAAACCAACACACATTTGACAATAAAAAGGTGTTTGAAGGGAATCCATGCAGGAACGAGGAAGTAAGGAAGGAAGGCAGAAAAATTAAGTTTAATGTCTCATTGAGAGTGAGGCCATTAGAGATGGAGCACAAACTTGTATTACAAAAGGATGGGAGAGGAAAGGGGTCATGCCCTTGTCGAAGGAATCATACTGACATTTTCTTTTACAATGTAGGGAAATCATGGAAAAACTGAATCTGAATGGCTGGACAGAAATTTGAACTGTTGCTCTTCTGAAAGAGAGTCCAGTGAGATTATCTCACTCGCTATTAGGAGTTTAGGGCTGTTATGGAGACTTTAAGGCAACAGGAACATCAAAAGAAATACGAGTAGGCTGAAATGATACAAAGGCTGGAGCAAGATTTTAAAAAACATGAGGAGAGGTGAGGAGCAGAAGGAAGAAGGTAAAGAGCAGAAGCAGGAAGGTGAGTGCATCAACACCAGGAATAATTATGCTTACAAACAGAAAATTGCTAGAGTCAGAAAAGAGGAAGAACAAGGAAATGACAAGAGAGAGTCAGTGACTGGGCAGAAGAAAAGTGAATTTTTTTTAAACTAAAAAATGAATGGTAAGCACAGTAATTGACAAAGGAGACAAAATAACAAAAGATCCACTGGATCAGGTAAAGCAACTTTAGAAGAAGGATACCAAAAGCCATAGGACCTGGTTCAACAAGATGATTTTGGAATCAACAAAGTACTAAAAGTAAAGAATAATTTACACAACCCAAATGTGATAGAACCAGTCACTTACAGGGAGAAGTTTCTTGTTAGTTCTCACAGTCACCTAGAAATGAACAGTAAATTCCTATTAAATGTACTATTTACTATATTTATACAGACACACAGATCCAGTTTTCTATTAACTGATTTTCCAGTTGTTTATGTATATACTCCAACACTGATTCTGGAAATATGGGTTTGGTTGTTGGATTTCAGCTTCCATAACCTGTATTCATATCTGAGTCAAGCTTCGGTTGTTAACTGACTACTTGGTTTAGAAATGATCATTAATGTGGAAATAATAATTTTATATGAAGTGAAAGAAAGGAAGAAGTATTTAACTGACAGTGAAGTTATTAATTGCGTGGATTTAATTGAAGATAATCAAACAATGGAAAATCCAGGATGGAATGTAATAATACTGTGAAAAGGAAAGTTGCTACTCATCATATAGCAGAGATGCTGAGTCACAGATAAGCACACCAAAAAGACTGTCACAAATTAGCTTTTGGCCAGTAAGGCCTTCATCAGAATTAGATGGCAAACACACACAAACAAACTCAAACTTTGTTGTGCCTACCTGCGACTCAGCATCTTCACTCTATGGTGGGTAGCAACTTTCGTTTTCACAGTATTGTTCAACTGAAGATAAGTATATTTCATCTTCATTATGCAGGAAGTGATGATGTTTAAATGAACCAATTGGCAGTTCCGTACAGTTGGCTAATCTGTAAACTGTTATAACCACTCTTTCTATTTTAGTGGCAATGATTTGTTAATGTGGAAACTGCATAGTTGCACTGTGGAATGGAGTGCAAATTAAAGTGGGTAGGTCAGCTTGATGTCAAAAGCAACCAAGTAAGTACCCAAGGCAACAGGACCATGCCTAGTTAAAGCTCTGGATTGTTTACACCAACTTTCAGGATGTGGACAGTTTTACTTCTTTCAATATAAATAAAGATTACATATCTGGCAGCAATAATAATACTTAAAAAAAGAAAACAAAGAAAAAAGTGAAGAAGCAGAAAATTATAATTTTTTTCCTGCATGGAAATGACCATAATTTATGAGTCACTGAAAGTTCAAATAGCTATATTCCTATACTTTTAAATCATTCCAAACTAGTTTTATTCCTTTACTTTTAAATCAATCACAATGTTCAAACTTTTTCTTGCATTTTCACTTTTATTATTCCAGAAAGTGAAATCTACTAATAAACTATAATATGAAGTTGGTTTGATGCATAATTCTTTAATAGGATTTAAACATTTTATTTCCTTGCATGCAAAATGTAGCAGTACATTACTTCTTTTCTGTGTTTCTAACCTCTCACAATCACACTCAAATACAGTAATTTCTGGTTGTTTTTGTATCCAAATGCATCAAAAATTTCTGATGAAAAAAGAAGTTAGTTTTATTTAGCTACTAGAAGTTGTGGAGAGAAGGCTTTAGGCACAGTCAAAGGAATCATTAGACACAATGTGTTAACTTTAAGGCTGCACTAACAGCTCTTAGGGTCATAGGTCAAAGAATATGATCAAAGTATGTGTACCTGTAATACAGGCAACTTCTGAAGGGTTCTGATGTCTTTACTGGAAATTCAACTACTCATCCGATAAGCTTATTTTAGCATCAAATGTCTGCAGCCCACAGAAATAAAACAACCATTTGCTTTCATGTCACTAAAACTGGTTTGGCTTTCACGTTCAGTTATGCAGTGAGTGGCTGTTTTCTGACTACAGTATACTGCTGATGGGCTGGCAGCACAATCACTGAAGTGATGACATGGAATGACTTTCAGCCATGTTTGGTTGAAGAGCTATTAGCCTTGAATTCCTATAACTTTCTTTTATTATTTAGGTTAACAGGTTTAACTTTTCTCTGTTAAGCAATGTAAATAGTGATCTTTAGTGTCTAATAAATATAAACAAAAATATAAAAGAATAACAAAAGATATGGTTTTAGAAATAGCACCAGAATTTGGAAAGGAGACAACATCACTACAATCTGTGAACAATAATGCTGAAACGCCATCAACACGAGTTCACTATCATGTTCCTCAAACCACAGCAGGTTGGATTCTTCCCATTTGTTACATTTTTGTATGCCCATTATTACGAAATTTTTTTGTTTTACTAATTTTTATCATATTTTCCCTGCATTTACCTACCTGCATGTAACACTTACTTAAAATTCTCAAGTTTTTATTTACACCAAATTTCACTTGAATTTATAATTCAGATTCATATTTTAATTCTCCTCATTCCTTTGTACTATTAGTTTGGCTATGGAGTATGTTAATTAATAATTAAAATTAGCATCATAGTTTAATATATGTAAAACTTTGTGAGCTGATCAGAGAGTTAAGCGTTCCAACTTTTCTGTAAAGTGCTTTAAACTACCCTGAACCAATTAACTTCTGAAATAATTAAACTTGAAGTTCAGAGCCACCAGCTGGTTTCTATCACAGATTTCTTTGTAATCACTGTTAGATTCTGACCTTCGACTACATACTTCTGGTACATTATTTTTCTGGTGAAAAATGAGACTGATTAATTAATTTGCTTATCAATAATTTCATGAAATATATCCTGTTTTGCAGTATGTCACTCACACATAAAAACAAGGAGGATTCATACTGCATAAGGAGAATATTATCCATGCATTTTTCTAGATCTCTGACCAGCAACATTTTCTATAACCCAAAATCACAGTAGCTCTTTTGGTTCATTCGAAGAATAAAATTCACCCTAGTCTATTTTCCAAGCATAATGTAATTTATAAAATAACATTTTAGTCTTATGCCCATCCCATCACACTATACCACTACTATGCACCTACAATAAACAAAAACATGAGCACTGAAAACCACAAAACTCGAGAACTTTTGAGTGACTTTTGTAACCTAAATTAAGGCACATATGAACAGAACTGTGCTGTGATTAACAAGAATGTGGAGTGTTATTGTGATCAGAAATAATGATTGTTGGACATGATGACTCTCATTATGGTCTGGATTAAGCGAAATGTTGAAATGTAATCCTTCTGTAATAGATTACCACAGGGCAATGCTAGGTGCTAAGGGTGGGGAATTTGTTCCACCCTAGCGGAATTAGGACTTACGAGGTTAATGAAGCATAACAGTGATCTATTTGTCTACACTGGTGACATGACTATTGGACAGTGGTATAAAAGAAACTAGAATTATACAATGGAAAATCCAAGCTGTAACGTAACAGTATTATGAAAAGGATTGTTGCTACTCACCATATAGCCAGTGGCCTTGCTGTAGTGGTAACACCAAGATCACCAAAGTTAAGTGCTGTTGGGCTGGGTAGTACTTGAATGGGTGACCATCCTGTCTGCCAAATGCTGTTGGCAGGCAAGGTGCACTCAGCCCTGGTGAGGCAAACTGAGGAGCTACTCGACTCAGAGACAGTCACCCAGGTCTCATAAACTGATATACAGCCGGGAGAGCGATGTGCTTATCACATGCCCCTCCATATCCAGATCCAGTGATGCCTCTGGGGTGAGGATGACATGGCGGCCAGTCAGTACCAGTGGGCCTTCCCAGCATGTTCAGGTGGAGTATAGATCAGTTTTTGCTCACCATAGAGTGGAGATGTTAAGTCACAGATAGGCACAACAAACAGACTTACAGAAAGTGAACTTTGTCGAAAATAGACAAAACACACATACACTCTCATGTAAATGCAGCTCACACTCAGGAATTTGGGATTGTGTAGCAGGAGAACTTTATAGATGGAGAGAAAGTGTTACAAGGAGCCTGATTGATACGCTTTTGCAAGACTATGTTGGTGAGGGTTAAGGATTGGTGCAGTCTGAACAGACAGATGTCATTGTGGAAGGGAGGGTGGCAGTCAGAGATGTGTAATTGGATGGTAAGGCCATTTGGGGGCATTCCACGAGTCAAGAAAAACCACAGGAACAGTACATGGGACTGGGTTCTGGCTAAGGATAAGGTAACTTTTCTGTATTAATGCACATGGAAGGAGCAAGGACCTATGGTGGTGGATAAAAACGCATAAAATTCATAAATAATATAGAATTACATCCGAAAAAATTTGCAGAAATACACCCAAACATGTGGGAAAAATCACAAAAAGGATGAAACAGGTGAAATAAGGGTGAAAAAATGAAATTTGAGGGAGTAGGATGATAGTGAAAGGCAAAAACCAACTGAAATTGGTGTGAAGACACAATGAGATCAAAGAAAAAATAAATAAAAATATTGCAATGTGGGTGGATAAGTGTGAAGACAGGGTGTGATAAACCTTTTGCATTTCTTTTATGTTTTCGTCTTCTTTAAAGGCAAAGAGAAAAGATGAAGCAGTAGCCAAGTGTAGAGACTATGCCTACCGTCATGTATTTTTGATTTTCAGTTGTAAAAAAACAGAGTTGTTTTTCTTGCACCAGAGTAGGAAGGAAGGATTCGCACTCAGCTAGTGAACGAGTGAGAAGCACGCCATGTTTTAGCGAGTGATTGTAGATTGCCATTTTGGGGTCGCTATGAATAAGTGAGGAGTATGTATTTCATATGTGCACCATTTAGAAAAATACAGTATTGTTTTATTAACAGAAAGGTCGTGTGAGTTGTTATTTCAAATAGTATGATAATTACAAGAACTGAAGCCCACCTATATACTTTGGAAAATTATGGAGATCCGATAAGCTCAATGGGACCACAGTCAAGACTCCTAAGGTGAACACAGCAACCAAGTGTAGCATTATAAAGAAGGGTAAGCACAAATCTACAGCGGAGAAAGAAACTACTCCCCCCCCTCCCCCCTGCAAAATAATATGAACTAATACAAACTTACGTCCAGGCATAGCTCAGCTTATTGTGCTTGTCATTCACGCTGAAAAATTAATCTCATTAATGCAATACATTTTAAAAAGCCAAGCATTTCAACATTTTATTATCATTTATTCCATTATTTTATTATATTATGAAGTGGTAGTCTCTTTGTTTAGGGAGACAGTATAGGGGGATTACATCAGGTGGTGTTAGTGGGTGTGAACTGGAATAGAGAGGGGAAGAAGTGGCGGGTGGGGAGGGATTGTTAGAATGAGATACAAGGTCATGTGACGCAGGAAGAGTGATCAATTTGAAGGTATAAGATTAATGTTATCAGCAGCAGTAATGTGGGACATGAGATACTGCACCAACAATCAGCCATCTTGTACGAGTCTGTGGTGTGCAGCCACTCTCGTTGATAGTGTGGCTCATAAGTAGCGCATGCCGTGTGGTTTGTAAGATGACAGGAGAAACACAGGAAAGAAGAGAAAGGATGGACACTGAATATAGTAATGGATTAGAAAATACAGTAGAAACAAAGAAAAACAGCACTGGGTTATGGAATGGAATAAAAGCTGTTGGGCAAAATCAAATAATGGAAAATCTAGGGTTGAACATAACAATATTATGAAAATGATAGTGTGTGTGAGTTTCATTTGCATGTTTGTGTGTGTGTGTGTGTGTGTGTGTGTGTGTGTGTGTGTGTGTGTTTTGTCTATTTTCAACAAAGGACTTGTTGGCCGAAAGTTCACTTTCTGACAGTCTTTTTGTTGTGCCTATCTGCACCTCAGCATCTCCGCTATATGGTGAGTAGCAGTTACACTTTTCATAATATTGTTACAAACTAAAGTCATATTTAGAGTGTAAATAGAACAGTGTAAGAACTATTTTTGGAATGGTGCAAATTTTATTAAGTGAAACATAGCAAGCAGAATGCGGAGAACTTTGAACAGTGGAAGAGCAGGACTGCCTGACATCATAACCAACACCATTTTGATCAGCAGCCAATCACCATGGAGGGCAGCTGTCATCAGCAAACCAGCCTAGCAAGAATACAAAAATCCTGGCATGGAAGCTACAAGTTGTAACTGCAACAAATTTCAATGGCAGCAGCAGCTGGTGTGGAAATAATATGGAAGTAAAGTGTTTCTGTTCTTTGTTGTGATTAACCATTTGCCAAATAAAGTGATAAGGGAGAGACAATGTGTCTGATAGTGATGAGCAGATGGTAAATATTAAGAGAGAGTCTTGCGATAATGTGTTTGAAAATCGGAAACAGGATTTGGATTTTGGAGAGAAACAAAGTGAAAGAATAATGACAGTGGGGTAATATAAGAGGAATCTTTTTTGTATGATGAGACTGTTGCAACCAAATTATGGATAAAATGTCGAGTGCATCACCTACTGAATATTATGATGGCAAAGTATATGAACATGATGTAATATAGATGCAAAATCAGACAGTCAGAAAGACATGTGGAACAGAAAATTGTTAGAATAAGTGACAGTGCTCAGAGAGTTTTTGAAAGATATTGAAAGTGACATTAGGGACTTAATGGAAGAAATTAACTCAAAATTACACAAAAAAGCAGTGACATTAAAATTGATTTTTTTAAAAAGGCATTAGGAGCATAGATTAAAAAATGAACAAAAAACAATAAAGGTTTTCAGGAAGGGTTTAAAAATTTGGACAAAAAATTAGAATCTGTAAAAATTAGTTTTGAAAATGAATCAGGTGCTTGGCTTGAAAATATTAAATCTACTGCAAAATGTGTAATAAGGAGATAGAAGTTTTTGATTTTGGTCAGGATGATTTAACTGAACTAATGAAAATCTGTTCTGATGATAGTAATTGAATGATTTTTGATGCTAATCAAACTGATATTATAAATACTCAGAAGGTGGGGCTAGATAAACACAATGCTAGTGTAAATATTGATGCATTTGATGATACTGAAACAAAATGTGGGCAGATGGTAAAAATGGTGTTGATCTAATTGAGAAGATTGAATAATTAGCCATTAACAGTAACATAAATGAGATGCAGTTAGTAAAAGCTAGTGCAATTAATGTTGAAATGAATGGAGTGCACGTTTTCAGCTTTTGGCTGAAGTTATAATTTTGACTGGTTTTTCCTGTTAAGGTATAAGCAGTGACTGGTTCTAGTTTTATGTTCATGTATTGAGCTGTTTGTAGTACAGCTGTCTCTGTAGCCTAGGTTGTTAATGCATACCTGTATTGTGGTGCTTGATTTGGAGGGAAGCCAGTTTGAATCCTGGTGGTGAATGAAATTTTTGCTGCCAGTATTTGACCAGCAGCAGGAGGTGTGGTAGTGGCATACAATCCCTGATTACCAGTCAATGCCCTGACTTAAATTCCAAACCTATGTGCACTGTCTCATGAAGTGAATGCATGTAATACTATTGATGCTGATCCATATGTTGGATGGGGATGTTAAGCTCAGTGACCATCTTGGTACTTTTCAGGAGGAGTAGGCTATGTGCTGGCACCAGGTTTCGCTTTCTCCCTTCCTCTCATCATCTCCAACATGAAAATGATGCTACACTCCACACCTCCACACACATCCTTTACAGCTGCCTACACTTTGCAGTTATACTTACATATACAATTCATAGGTCATGTAAGAAAGGTGCCTCTGGGCATCGAAAGATAGGGGAAACCTATCCAACTAGGTAGGTTGAACCTGACCTTTGTCTGCTCATCTCCTGGCCATTCATGCTATACAACTTTAATTTACCATTAGTATACAGATGAATATTTTCCCTTATGTGCATACTTGACAACAACAACATAAATGACAGTAAACTCAAAATAATATCACAAATCATCCAATATATTAGCAACAAAATTGAATAAATTGATGAATTTCTAAGTGGAACTAGTCTTGATATTTATCTTGCAAATTAATTAGGGTGCAAAACTGAATAAATGTGTAGTATTAATTTAAGTAATTATAAAACTGTCAGCATGTATTGTAGGAAACTACATAGAGGTGGTTGTGTTTGTATTTATGTCAAAAATAATGTCCAGTGTGAAAAAAATTGACTGGGTAGATAAATTTGCATGTGAAATGGTTTTTGAATTAGCTGCAATAAGAATAAGTTTGGCAATAGCAGTTTAATAATAGCTAGCCTGTACAGATCCCCTAACAGTAAAATGGAAGAATTTTTTTGTCATTTAGAGGAACTTGTTGATAAACTCTCATCTCATAACAAACGGACTATAATAGTAGGTGATGTGAACACCTATATATGTCTGCTTGTCACCTAAATATGTCTGCTTGTGAGATGTCTGCTTGTGTCTGTATATGTGTGGATGGATGTGTGTGTGTGTGTGCGAGTGTATACCTGTCCTTTTCCCCCCTAAGGTAAGTCTTTCCGCCCCCGGGATTGGAATGACTCCTTACCCTCTCCCTTAAAACCCACATCCTTTCATCTTTCCCTCTCCTTCCCCTCTTTCCTGATGAGGCAACAGTTTGTTGCGAAAGCTTGAATTTTGTGTGTATGTTTGTGTTCGTTTGTGTGTCTGTCGACCTGCCAGCACTTTCATTTGGTAAGTCACATCATCTTTGTTTTTAGATATATTTTTCCTACGTGGAATGTTTCCCTCTATTATATATTGATATGTTACAGACCTATAATTACACCGATGTGAATTCAATCCAACAAGAATAACATGTGATTCTCAAGTATGTACTGACCACGTTATTAGAAACTTAAGCAAGGAAGACCTCGTAGTTATAAAATGCCACCCTTAATGTGTGAGGGGTGGGGGGCATTTTAATTACCACTGACACCGAGTGTGAATAAAATGTACAGTTTTTAGTTCTGTCTATAACTGGACAGTGAGTTCTCAATCGTATCATTGAAGCAATGTAATAGTTTGGACTTACACCATTCACCAAGTATGAAGATGAGTGACAACTAGAAAATTGAAAGTATACTTAATAAAAGTTCACACAATAATTTAGATGCTCCATACGCTCAGATATTCTCTGATATCCTCAGGTGTTGTCACTTCGGAAAGTCCAGAGTTTGTCGTTGCTGATGTGCTAATTTTTAAATAAAACACAGTATATATCATTTTTATTGTTTTGTATTATAACTAAATAGTATATACATTGATGAGCAGATACATCTTCTACATCTACATCTACATCCATACTCCGCAAGCCACCTAACAGTGTGTGGCGGAGGGTACCCTGAGTACCTCTATCGGTTCTCCCTTCTATTCCAGTCTCGTATCGTTCGTGGAAAGAAGGATTGTCGGTATGCTTCTGTGTGGGCTCTAATCTCTCTGATTTTATCCTCATGGTCTCTCCACGAGATATACGTAGGAGGGAGCAATATACTGCTTGACTCATCGGTGAAGGTATGTTCTCGAAACTTTAACAAAAGCCCGTACCGAGCTACTGAGCGTCTCTCCCGCAGAGTCTTCCACTGGAGTTTATCTATCATCTCCGTAACGCTTTCATGATTACTAAATGATCCTGTAACGAAGCGCGCTGCTCTCCGTTGGATCTTCTCTATCTCTTCTATCAACCCTATCTGGTACGGATCCCACACTGCTGAGCAGTATTCAAGCAGTGAGCGAACAAGTGTACTGTAACCTACTTCATTTGTTTTCGGATTGCATTTCCTTAGGATTCTTCCAATGAATCTCAGTCTGGCATCTGCTTTACCGATGATCAACTTTATATGATCATTCCATTTTACATCACTCCTAATGCGTACTCCCAGATAATTTATGGAATTAACTGCTTCCAGTTGCTGACCTGCTATTTTGTAGCTAAATGATAAGGGATCTATCTTTCTATGTATTCACAGCATATTACACTTGTCTACATTGAGATTCAATTGCCATTCTCTGCACCATGCGTCAATTCGCTGCAGATCCTCCTGCATTTCAGTACAATTTTCCATTGTTACAACCTCTCGATACACCACAGCATCATCTGCAAAAAGCCTCAGTGAACTTCCGATGTCATCCACAAGGTCATTTATGTATATTGTGAATAGCAATGGTCCTATGACACTACCCTGCGGCACACCTGAAATCACTCTTACTTCGGTTGGCGGAATTTGGGAGAAGTAAATTTTCAAGAATTTGTGGTGCAACATGACTGTACAGTTCATGTCATGAAATTTCAAAGTTGAATTATTTATGAATGGCCTATTCCTCTTAGTTACTAATATAAATCAGGCAACATATTAAAGTGAATTTAATCTGAAGTTGTAAACTCCTCTTATTGCCTGACAGCCTTGAAAAGAGTCTCACAAAAACAGCTTCCAAAAGGCAATATTGCAGGCTCACTGAATGACTCTCTCACTGACTGTCCCTTACTTTGACTACTACATCCTTACTTATTCTGCGTCTGCCCCTGTGGCTCATGTGCCACTTCCTTTTATATACAACAAAACAGTTGAATATGTTTTTAGATGTGAAATTTGCAACACTACAGTTAAAAGTCAGTAGATGATTTCTGTTACTTACAACAAAAAAATGGGCCACATATTGACCTACATGTACTGATATGCAGTTTGGAAGAATTTACTTAATTTCATGTAAAATTTGAATGAGTTTTACAGTACAACAATTCAAATTAGATTTTAATTAATTATGAACAAATTACTTTGAAAAAGATATTATTATTGGTGTCTTGGATAGCTCTCAAGTAGAGCTATCATTTAAAAAAAATCATAATGAATAAATGTCGTAGCTTTTCAGAAATATGGGAGAAGTAAATTTTCAAGAATTTGTGGTGCAACATGACTGTACAGTTCATGTCATGAAATTTCAAAGTTGAATTATTTATGAATGGCCTATTCCTCTTAGTTACTAATATAAATCAGGCAACATATTAAAGTGAATTTAATCTGAAGTAGTAAACTCATTTGTACTAATTTTTGAAAGGTCAGTTTACTATTGGAACAGGGTATACATATAACAGTATAAAGTCCAGAAAGTTAAAATTCATGCTAAATTGACCTCCTTAGAGAATGCTGAAATGAGGAAGGAGTTTCAGATAGGAATGGGAAGTTAGTCCCATTTCAGTCAGAACTGTTAAGAACCACATTTCAGATCATAGTGAATTAGTCCTAGAGCTTCATACAGATGAGGAAATTGAGGAACTAGTATCTCATAGGGACCTATTTATCTACAAAGTAAGCTAGACTGTAATTAGAGGTCTGCCAGCATCCGCAGATATATCCGCGGTATTTGTTACTTAGCGGATAAAATCGCGACCGGCGCTGATATCCACAGGTCATCTGTGGATAATGAGCAAGGCACCTGCCCAGTACGTATGTTGCAATGTTAATTGAAAACTTCAAGTCTGTTGACATTCTTGGAATCTTGCAGGGTCCGGGTAGAGTGGATGTCTCTTGTCCTCAGCCCCTGGCTACGACCGATGTAGCTGTACCCAAGAGACCTGCGCCTAATCCGTTTTCACGGCTGTGTCTTTTGTGTGGCATGTGAAGTGCTCTCTGGATGGCAGACCTGCCAACTGTGTACCAGACAGGTGCTCGCTGCAATTTTCCGTTGCCTTCAGTTAGCGCTTTGTAGTGACCAAGTAACAACGTGCATCGTAGCAACTATCTGTGAGAGTTCTTTCTTCAAACGAACACCATATCGATGGATACAATTTCGTGTAAGGTGAAAAAAGGTGATTTTACATTAATGATGGAAAACAAATTGAAATCGCCAATTTGGAAAAAATTTGGACACGTATTTGATGGCAACGAAAAGATAAAAGACATAGTGGCTTGTTTTGCATGTAAAAAAGTATATTCCTACACTGGACACAAAAATGGAACTTCAAATTTGCTAAAACATTCGTGTGAGGCTGGAAAAAGTAGCATAATTACTTATTTAAATACCAAGAGAGACGTGAAAGTTCCTGAAGTTCGGCCAAATTTGAAGATAGCCGCGACAGAAAAACTTATCAATCTTGTCAGTAAAGAGATTTTACCATTCTAAGTTGCACGTGGATCTGGGTTTCTCGAGACGGCACAGTTTCTTATTGATGTGGGGGCCAAGTACGGTGCAGTGAGTGCTAAGGAACTGCTACCTCATCCAACAACCATATCCAGAAATTTGAAGGAAACGGCCGATCGTCTGCATGAAACTGTCTCCATAGAAGTGAAGAGTATATTCAGAGATATAGGTGGAGCACTAACTGTCGATTTATGGACTTATTCGTACCGTAAAATAAACTGTATGGGAGTGACTACACATTATGTTAATTATGAAGAAGCGAAACTTGAGGATCGAGTGTTGTGCACCAGAAATTTTGAGAGTGAGATTAAAAAAACAGGGGTAAACATTAAACTTGAATTAATTAAGATACTACGGTCATTCGATTTATTCAGTGCTGTGAATAACATCGTGTTCATTACGGATAGACGTCCAAATATTGTGGCAGCACTTTGCCAATACAAGAGGCTTTCGTGCTCAGCACACATTCTTAATACTGTGCTGGAGCACACGACTGACGTGCAGAGACTAATAAATTCCTGTTGAGCTATCACAACTTTCTTTAAAAGATTTGGTCTTCAGAAATGCCTTCAGAAGTCACTGAAAGGAGATATAGACACAAGATGGAACAGTAAATTGGATATGTTTGAGTCTATTAATTCACAATGGTTTGAAGTTCTGTCAATTTTGTCAGAGAAAAATCAAGATAATTTGATTGATTCTATAGACAAGAGGATGTTGGAAGATATAATAACCTTTCTGACACCATTTAAAATAGCTTCTTGTGATCTCGAAACCTCCAAAACCCCTACGCTTTATTTATGTGTGTTGTGGAAGTTAAAGCTTCTCTCCTTCCTTGAAAAAAATGATGGCGACAGTCCATTTCTGATAGATTTAAAGATTACAGCTAAATCTATTTTAATCAGCAAATGGGACATAACAGTAACCCATAAACTTGCAACATTTTTGAATCCAAAATATAAAAACCTAAAATTTCTTAGCAGTGCCGAAAAAGATGAAGTTGTAAAGGAAGCGAAAAATTATGTTGCGAGAAATTGTCCACAGTTAAAAGGTAAGGAGGAAACAACATCTGGAATTCCTGCAAAAAAACAGAAGTCTGACGTACTTTTTAATGAATTTGAAGATTGCTCAGAAGATGAATCGACGAGAGATCTTGACTTTGCATCAGATGAAATTCTCAGATATACGAATGATAAAGTCCAATTTTCGGAAGGCATCGGCCTGATAGCTTGGTGGAATGGACGTGAAAACGTCTCTCCGCGTCTTTTCAAACTCGCATACTTCGTGCACTGCATTCCAGCGTCCAGCGCGCCATGTGAGAGAAGCTTCTCTACTGCGGGACAAATAATGCAGGACCGACGCACGTCTTTGAAGCCACAGACGATTGATGACATCATGTTCCTGCACAGTAATCTTCCAAAGTAAAAAGGTACTTGTACAGTTTCTCTTACTTCACTGTATTTTTTGGGCTTATCTGAATTAGTTACAATTTTTTTCATCTGATTCTTTCTTTTACAGAATTTGAATCAGAAGCATGAAAAAGATGAAAATATTTAAGCTGAAGCCTGTGAGTTTTTATTGTAATATTTATAGTAAAGAATTTCCTCGACATATTGTTAGTAATTTTACTATTCCCAACAAGAACATTTAAGCAGCATTAGGTAAAAGAAGGAAATACTTAACAAGCAATTTGTTTTGTTGTAATTTTCATATTAAAGAGCTCAATTTTAAGTTATTACTCTTCGCAACAAGAACATTCAACAGTTAACACGTCAATATTATTAAATTAGGTAATGATGATCTCATAAGTGCCTACCTAAATTTTAGCATGCACTACAGTAACTTTTGCAGCCACCGAGCATTGTCGCTCTTTGTGAACAGTGAAACAGCCCAGCCGGAGTGGTGGCACGGCGGGCCCTGTAATTAATTACAAGTGGGACTTCAAACTACGGCTCACGACCACCAACAAGCTGTGACTGCGATAGCCCGTGAAAGATTATTCTGATCACATTGAAAATGTACAAAATATTCAAATCATCCAAAATAATAATGTCTTTTAATTTACCAGCCAATTCGCAAAGATAAGGGCTGAAATTCGTAACAAAATTGGACATTTTAACTGTAACTCGGTCTTGCTTAACAGGGAACAGTGCCTAACATTTGAAGTTATGGGACAGTGGTTTTTATATAGACATCTTGAAATCGTTTGCAGTTCCATTAAACTCTGAAAAAAAAATTATTTTTTAACATTGAAAGTATTAAAAAAAATACTTTTTAACATTGAAAGTATGTGGTTCATGGTGTGGGTTCCTGTAGTCATGTCCTAGTTCATGAACCACGGGCAACGTATGAGTGGCCAAGTAAGTGGTCCCGACAGTCGGAATACCAGTTACTTTGGAATAAGGCTGGGCATCTCGGACATATTCTGAGTCGTGTTCACCTTTGTGCTCATACGGCAAAGACTACCAAATCCACCGGTTAGTCCCTCAATCGTTAGGGGTAAAACCTAATGGGACTCGGGGCAAGTAAGGCTAGCAACCTGTTTCCCTGGTACTTTAAATATGATGCTGGCAACAATCAGAGCAAAATGCCTCGGACCTTTGGAGGTGACGGAGTCCCACCTCTAACTGACAAACCAGGTACTCCTAAGATACGACTTGGCAAACAAATGGTAATGAGATGGGGAGCTATTAATATCAATGGGGGCTACTCTGGGAAGAAGGTAGAGCTGGCAGAGGCTACAAGTAAGATGGGGCTGGACGTTTTAGCTGTTAGTGACATTTGGGTAAGGGGTGAGAAAGAAGAGGAAGTGGGAGAATACAAGGTCTACCTGTCAGGAGTCAAAGCGGGAATAGCACAATGGGGTGTAGGGCTTTACATCAGGAAACAAATGGAACCCAGCATAGTTGCAATAAGGTATGTAAACGAACGACTGATGTGGATAGGTTTGACAGTGTCTAGCAAGAAAGTTAGGATTGTGTCAGTATATTCGCATTGTGAAGGGACAGATCAAGATAAGATGGATAGCTTTTATGAGGCACTCAGTGATGTAGTTGTCAGAGTAAAGGACAAGGACAGTGTTCTGCTCATGGGTGATTTTAATGCCAGGATTGGTAATCGAACAGAAGGGTATGAAAAGGTTATGGGTAAATTTGGAGAGGGTATGGAGGCCAACAGGAACGGGAAACAATTCTTGGATTTCTGTGCCAGTATGGGCTTAGTAATCACAAACCCCTTTTTTAAACATAGGAACCTTCACCGGTATACTTGGGAAGGCAGGGGAACCAGATCTGTCATTGACTATATAATAACAGATCAGGAATTCAAGAAGGCTGTGAGGGACACACATGTATTCAGGGGATTCTTTGATGACACTGATCATTATTTAATCTGCAGTGAAATTGGGATTGTGAGGCCGAAAGTGCAGGAGGTCAGGTCCATATGTAGGAGAATAAGAGTGGAGAAACTTCAGGATAAGGAAATCAGGCACAAGTACATAACAGCGATATCAGAAAGGTACCAGTTAGTTGAATGTAGTCAATTACAGTCATTGGAAAAAGAAGGGACAAGGTACAGGGACACAGTACTAGAAGTGGTATAAGAATGTCTTGGAACTGTAGTGTGTCAAAGTAGGATGAAGCAAACAGCTTGGTGGAATGACACAGTCAAGGCAGCCTGTAAAAGGAAAAAGAATGCGTATCATAAATGGCTACATACTAGAACTCAGGTAGACAGAGAAAGTTATGTTGAAGAAAGAAACAAAGCCAAACAGATAATTGCAGCATCCAAGAAGAAATCTTGGGAAGACTGTGGAAACAGGTTGGAGACTATGGGTCAAGCTGCTGGAAAATCATTCTGGAGTGTAATTAGCAGTCTTCGAAAGGGAGGTAAGAAGGAAATTACAAGTATTTTGGACAGGTCAGGAAAACTGCTGGTGAATCCTGTGGATGCCTTGGGCAGATGGAGCGAATATTTTGAAGAGTTGCTCAATGTAGGTGAAAATACGATCAGTAATGTTTCAGATTTCGAGGTAGAATGGGATAGGAATGATGATGGAAATAGGATCACATTTGAGGAAGTGGAGAAAATGGTCAATAGATTGCAGTGCAATGAAGCAGCTGGGGTGGATGAAATTAAGTCGGAACTCATCAAATACAGTGGAATGTCAGGTCTCAAATGGCTACACAGGATAATTGAAATGGCCTGGGAGTCGGGACAGGTTCCATCAGACTGGACAAAAGCAGTAATCACACCAATCTTTAAACATGGAAACAGAAAAGATTGTCACAACTACAGAGGTATCTCTTTAATCAGCGGTGTGGGTAAAATCTTCTCAGGTATTGTTGAAAGGTAAGTGCGAGTATTAGTTGCGGACCAATTGGATGAAAATCAGTGTGGGTTTAGGCCTCTTAGAGGTTGTCAGGACCAGATCTTTAGCTTACGGCAAATAATGGAGAAGTGTTATGAGTGGAACAGGGAATTGTATCTATGCTTTATAGATCTAGAAAAGGCATATGACCGGGTTCCTAGGAGGAAGTTATTGTCTGTTCTACGAGATTATGGAATAGGAGGCAAACTTTTGCAAGCAATTAAAGGTCTTTACATGGATAGTCAGGCAGCAGTTAGAGTTGATGGTACATTGAGTTCATGGTTCAGAGTAGTTTCAGGGGTAAGACAAGGCTGCAACCTGTCTCCACTGTTGTTCATATTATTTATGGATCATATGTTGAAAACAGTAGACTGGCTGGGTGAGATTAAGATATGTGAACACAAAATAAGCAGTCTTGCATATGCGGATGACTTAGTGGTGATGGCAGATTCGATTGAAAGTTTGCAAAGTAATATTTCAGAGCTAGATCAGAAATGTAAGGATTATGGTATGAAGATTAGCATCTCCAAAACAAAAGTAATGTCAGTGGGAAAGAAATATAAACGGATTGAGTGCCAAATAGGAGGAACAAAGTTAGAACAGGTGGACGGTTTCAAGTACTTAGGATGCATATTCTCACAGAATGGCAACATAGTGAAAGAACTGGAAGCGAGGTGTAGCAAAGCTAATACAGTGAGCGCTCAGCTACGATCTACTCTCTTCTGCAAGAAGGAAGTCAGTACCAAGACTAAGTTATCTGTGCACCGTTCAATCTTTCGACCAACTTTGCTGTATGGGAGCGAAAGCTGGGTGGATTCAGGTTACCATATCAACAAGGTTGAGGTTACGGATATGAAAGTAGCTAGGATGATTGCAGGTACTAGTAGATGGGAACAATGGCAAGAGGGTGTCCACAATGAGGAAATCAAAGAAAAACTGGGAATGAACTCTATAGATGTAGCAGTCAGGGCAAACAGGCTTAGATGGTGGGGTCATGTTACATGCATGGGAGAAGCAAGGTTACCCAAGAGACTCATGGGTTCAGCAGTAGAGGGTAGGAGGAGTCGGGGCAGACCAAGGAGAAGGTACCTGGATTTGGTTACGAATGATTTTGAAGTAACAGGTTTAACATCAGAAGAGGCAACAATGTTAGCACTGAATAGGGGATCATGGAGGAATTTCATAAGGGGGCTATGCTCCAGACTGAACGCTGAAAGGCATAATCAGTCTTAAATGATGATGATGATGATGATGATGATCATCATCATCATCATCATTGAAAGTATTAACTGCAAAATCTACTGCAAATTTTGTCTTGGTAATTTAGACCAATGTTGAGGATGTTTTAAAGTGTGAAAAACTTTGTTTAGTTGAGAATGAAACAGACATTTCATTTATTGCTAGGTCTTAATTTGATAAATCGGCCAAAAGGTGAGGTTCGAGATTTCAGTCATATTTTTAGCTAAAGCTAAATGGACTCCTAATTTCTATAACCACCAATTTTGTCGTCACTCTTCGGAAAACGAGTTATTTCTTCCAGACAACGTCAATTATTGCTGGCAGTTTAACATTTTCACAGGTGCGCCAGCATTTTGCAATGTAGACCTAATACTGTAAATATTTTCACCTGGAAATGACAAGGACTGAACGCGTAAGCTATAATCAGCTGACATGAATTGCTTCAAAATTTGACACATCTAAGCAGTGAGTACAAAAAAACTGTTGGTAAATGATGCAATGTGCTAGTAACAGTTTAAAACCATTGTCATTTTCAGCTGCCTTGGCACTTTCTATACACGTATTTTCATAATTTAATACTATTACATTGAATTTTATTTTTTTAAATAGCGTTTCCAATCTCACGAGATCCGAGCCGCTACAGTGTGTGCTCCGGAGCGCCAATACTTTCCTGTTTGGAATGGTCTGCTTTAGAGTAGGTATAGAGCATTTCCTGTGATTTAAGAAGTCAAAAGTAGTTAAGTTGTTGCAGAAATGGCACCCTAACAATAACTATGTCATTACATACCATAATTTCAAGTACTACTGTCTATTACTATTAATTACTCATTCAAAACATAAATATATGCGGATGCGGATAAGGAACTTGTGGATGCGGATGAATTGCTGCGGATGTGGATGCGGTTGCGGATTAGGACCTTGCGGATGCGGATTGCTCTTTTCTTATCCGCGCAGACCTCTAACTATAATGCATTAAACGAAACCCTGGCACACATAAACTGGAATCACATAGCCTTACATGAAACAGAAGTGTGGGACAAATTTTATACAACATTATCCAATTGTCTTACTCAAGCATGCCCCATCGTCAAAAAACTAAGGGAGACTGAAAATTCCAAGAATCTTAAACGTCTCCCTAACATGGCAAAATTAAAGGAAGATATGAAGGATTTATATATTCTTTTCAGAGACGCCAAACTGCAGTACTTTCAATCTAAATACAAAGCCTGTAGAAAAAACCTACATGGAAGCACTTATGATATTAAAAGCACAGATTTATACTGAACAGATAAGCCAATCCAGCAATGTTAGCAAAACAGAGTGGAGTGTAGTAAACAGGGAAAGCAGGGGAAGTGAGGATCCAGTGTGCAATAACATAATAATAAGAGGCAATGAAAAATTGCTGAGTGACCCAGAGGAAGTAAGTGAGAGATGCACAGACCAATTTAGTAAGATAAGTAGGGACTGATCCACCACAGGTGCTAAATTCCAGTAATGTCAGTAATTCACTCTCCCTGAGGTGTGTTGCAGAACCGGTTACCCTAAAAACCATTTCCAACTTAAAAGCAATTACATCCAGTGGCTGGGATGACGTCTCAGCCATATTTCTGAGAGAATGCAGTAATGAATTAATAAAGCACCAACAACATTTAATAAACAGCTGTTTCCATCAGGATTATTCCCTAACTTGTTAAAAGTCATTGAAATGAGACTGGTGCATAAAAAGGAAATAACCAGCAATTTACAAAATTATAGGCCTAGTTCATTAACATCAATACATAGTAAGTTGTTGGAAAGGCTACTTCTTGATCAACTTGAATCATTTTTCTGCAAGTACAATCTAGTAAAAAAGCTCTCAGCATGATTTCAGGAAAGGCTGGTCTACAATAACAGCTGTAGCAATATTTTTTCAAGTGGTATTGGATAAATTTAATGATAGAAACAAAGTTACTGGCACCTTTTTAGCCCTATTGAAGGCCTTTGACTCTGTAAATCATTCCATTCTTCCATATGAATTAGAAACATGTGGATTCAGAGAAATGGCATTAGATTTCATAAGATCTTACCTTGCTGACAGGAAACAATGTGTTTAGCTGTATCATACAACTGGGGTTACAGAAACAATGAAATCATCTTACAAAATTCTTAACTTTGGAGTCCCTCAGGGAAGCATTATCATGCCTTTTTTTGTTCATTGTGTACATCAATGATATAATAATTCCACAAAATTCAAACTAGTAAATCATGCCAAAAATACCTCCTTCATAAGCTGGGGCTCTACAAAACAGTTAGCAGTGCAAAACAATACAGAGAACATTTGCCTCATCACAGAATCTCTCACCAAAAATAAACTGGCACTAAATAAGAACAAGAAAATTCTGGTGGAATTTCTGTTAAATTATAAATCTAGGCAAGTGGATACTGAGCCAGAATTATCAGTTGAAACAACTGATAAACATAAATTCCTTTGTATTACAGTAGATGACAATTTTGCATGGAAGACATCAGTTATGCGGTAAAAAAAAGATCTGCAACACCTACCTGCTGAAATGCCTTTATAGAATAACAGTCTTAAGAAAAATCTGTTTTGGAATCATACATTCCTACCTACAGTATGGTATCGAGATTTGGGGTAGGGCACCAATGGTGTACATGAATAGGGGTTTCAGAGCCCAGAGAAGCACAGTTAGAATAATAGCTAATATTACCCCTACTAAACATCAGACCTGTAGAGAATACTTCATTATGTACAATATACAAAAAGTGTATTCATTATGTTCTCAGGACTACACTGTTTATGAAAGAAAGTATGAAGCATAGCATAATCAATAGTGAAATCTATAATTACCACACAAGAGAAAAGGAGAGGATTACCACATAAAATTTAGTACCAAATGAGCAACAGATCATAGTCCATTTCCTGCTGCAAGGCATTTTTATAGCAGACTTACAAATAATATAAAATTGTCAAATGGAAAAATATTTTAGGCAAAATTAAAGCAACTGTTAATTGATAAATATTCATACTCCATCAAGCATTTTTAATGTTGTTGTGTATAATTTATTTTTATTTCTAAACTCCTATCAGTGTTCATATGTTTATAAACAGACTATGTCCACATCTGTAAAAGCTATTACGGGTAAATAAACCATTTATTTATAGTTATAGTTTGGGAAATGTATTCAAGTGGGACAGTCAGAATTTCTAGCTGTTTGAATACATCAGTAAACCGGACCCTGTTATTATCTATACAGCTCTTATCTGTTCCTTGAAGACAGAGTGAATGTTTCCAGTGCATATTCACCAAAGCATGATTCCATAACTGAGGACTGAAGGTATGTACCCAAAATATGGCACTTTGAGGCATGAAATGTTGCAAACTGGTGTAAGTATTTGCAAAGTATAACATGCTGTGGATAGTCTCTTTGCCAAGGTTTTTACATATTCTGCCCATTTCAACTGACAGTCTACATATCATCCTAACATATTGTTGTCCATTGTACATTCTATTAGATCATCATTAATTTTTAACTGAGCATCATTGTAATTTCTATTCAACAGGAAGCACATATAATTGCTTTTATTGGTGTTTAGAGTTACTTTATTTTTCAGCAACCAATTGTGGACATCTTTGAGAGCTGCATTAGTCTTTTCTGTCAACTGTGTAGGAGTTTTAGCTGTGCTCACTATGTTGCTATCACCAGCAATTATTATATTTGTTCCACATCTGACACTTTGTGGGAAATCATTAATGTAAATAAGAAAAAGGACTGGGTCTAGAACACTCCCCTGTGGGATCATATATTAATATATTTTGGATCTGATAGGTGTTTTACAAAAACTCCTTTCCAAGTATAAGAGATCCCAACTCGTTGCACCGAGTTTTTTAGGTATGACTTTGTGGCGCCGATCAGGTCGAAACTGGTGTCGATCTGAGTATTGCCTTTGAACTAAGCTAAACATTATCTTTGTTCAGTTTCACCATCCAGTTCTTTGTAAGTCTTACTTGTGTAAAGAGGTCAATAAATGAAATCCTGATTATAAAGTGTTGTTTGGTGTAACTGACTTGAGCATCCACCTCACTGGTGACCCCGAGTTGTAACGTCTTCCGTTTTCGCCATTTTACTGTGTACGCGGCCTCTGTGTCGGTTATTTTCGCATGTATTACATCAACACAACATTGAAACAATGGCTTCAGACCAACACCTAATGCCAGATTTTGTGATCGACATGCATCGTGTTGCAGGCGATGTACACCCACCAGGACTGCAACACGATGCCTCGCACTCGATGATTACGCCGATTTCATCGGACGTTTTCGTTCCTGCAACAATAAGTGAGGTTAGGAGTGTGCATGACTCCAGCTATCAGAAGTCTTTGTTCCCACCACATGTGCCCTCCCTCATTGACAGTGCAGTTACCTCTTACGGAACTCTGTGCAGTGTGGGATCAATGCCGATTTCTGCAAATGCTTCATTGGATAACCTACCACTGCCAGGACAACGGTTTGCCATGCCACAATCCGTGCAGTACCATGCGGATTCCTGCCACGTGGCCGGAACTGCTTTGTTCACAGGTCTACCTCCTCAGCATCCGACCACGCCCGCGCCTGCCTCGGTTCAGCATCAGCAGATGCCTTCCTGCTTCAATACCTCGGCTTGCAACAGGAACAATGGCTTGTTATCTGTGCCTGACCTCCATCTCTGTCCTACTGCTATGCCTCAGTGTTTTGTGCCACAACATTCACCTTATCCGTGCACCGTTTTGACCCGTGACTATGAACAGTGAACATTCACACATTCCGCCCGACGTTCGACATCATTTTCTGCACTGTGCTTCTGGACAGCACGCACCTCCGCAGCCTCCCTGCAACACAGGTGGCTCTGACTCTGATCGTACGTCGAGTTTTCCATGGAATGACATGCATTTTCAAACTTTGAACTTTTTCTCACCTGTCGCCCCCGCGCCGGCTTCAGTCGAGCATCCGCCACTGTTCTCAGGACATCTCGGTGCCTCATCCATGTCGGTCTTCCGTGACACGTCAGTCCGAACACACCTGCAACGTGTCAAACTTCTGCAACCGCAATTGCCACATTAAGGTGTCTCACCTGCATCGGCCTTCTGCGCCGCAACACATCGCGCTCTACCACAACCCGTGACCTTCACACTGCCGCCCGACCAGCCGTCATCACCACATAGCCTGGAGACACACTCTCCTGGAATTCTGCAGCAACAGCAGCTCGTCTCAGGCAGTTCCCTGACGAATTCAACTCAACCTGTTCTTCCAAAAGTTCTACAACACTTACCGACGCTGCCGCCATTCAATCCCGACAGGGCAACAACCTGGTTCAAAATTGTGGACGAAGTGTTCAACCATTTCAAACTCGACGAATCAACCAGATTTCTGTGCGTTATCACCTGCGTGCAAGACCAGGAGGACTTGATTGGTGACCTGGTCGACACGCCGGACTCAGCTACCCAGTAGACTCTAGCCAAAAAGACAGTGCTACCTCGGCTTGCGCACTCAACTGAGACAGCAATATGGCAAGTGCCCCACGTCGAGCAACTAGGCAATGACAAACCTTCACAACTCTTGAGATGGCTATGGGCCCTGGTCAGCGACGATCTACTCTCTGACACAGCTCTTCTCGCCAACTGGACAGATAAACTACCTTCTCATATCCGCTTTGGTCTGGCTCAGAGGTCTCCCGAACCTGTCGAGCAACGAATGACAATTGCTGACAAACTACATGATGCATCACTGCTCTATTTCGCCAGCTACTGCCTACCTGGCAAGTCTCAGGTTCAGGCTCCTCGTCCCGTGGCCAGACATAGCCGGGGCTGCACTGTACCGACTGTTCCACTTGCTCCAGGACGCAGTAAACAAGCAGCTGGGACGTCAACGGCTCCACCCTCGGTCAGGCCCCCTCCTGCAACTGAACTGGCTGCGGCCATCGAACCTCAACCACCACCTCAGGCAACGAAATTTTCACAGGAAATGCAACCGCACTACCAATACTGTTACTTCCACACACGGTTTGGTGAGGTGGCACTGAACTGCAGACCATCCTGCTGCTTCCCAAACGCCAATTGCAGGTAGGTCCGGGTGCCGCCTCCTACGCACAACATGACAGGCACCTCCCAGTGCTCCATTCTGTCCGGGAACAATCAGATAATTGTGGACAACTTTATATTAAAGACATTTCGTCGGGATACTTTTTCTAGTGGACACAGGTGCCGATGTTTCGCTGCTGCCTACGTCCTTAGTGTTGTTGAACATTCGCCCTCATCATACTTCACTACAAGCTGTGAATTCAACTAAACTACAATGCTTGGGTTCAACCTCCCACATCGTCTCACTCTCTGCAAACTGCAAACTCGAGTGGACTTTTTTAGTGTGCAATATTGAGGAACCTATACTAGGCATTGACTTCTTGCGGCACCACAAACTTTCACCGGACCTAGTGCAAAACACCGTGTTTCATCACCCATCCAAAACTCACTTCCCCCGTGCTCCATTGAGCAACCCCCCCCCCCCCCCCCCCCCCGCCTGTGACATGTCGTTCCAGGCTCATCTCATCCATACATGTTCGTCTCTGTCAATGACGTTACAAGAAACAACGCACAAGTGCCTTGTCGAGCTTGAAAACGTCACTCGCCTACGCAAGGAAAACTTCGAGCTCTCCCTCTGGCTCCATGAAACTCAGCTCCAGCTCTCCGACACAGCAAAGGAATTACAGACACTGCAGCAAGGTCAGTAAGTGCGCTGAATCTGCTTGGAGTCCCAGCAATTGAGCCTCCGTGTGCTTACCTCCCACTACCCCTCGCAACTGTGCCATCAAGTCTACCATAACGTGTACTGACAGTTCCACAGGACCACACCCCCCTAACATGACAGCAATTGACACTCGGCTGGACACGACACGAGTGCGCATGCGCGACGAGTATCATGTGTTCCCGAACAGACAGGTCCTACCCCTCCCCTCCCGGACAGCACCTCAAACTATGCAACTTCGGCTCCTGCGCACCGCCGTGTGACTGCCACTGACAACACAAACAATGCACTCATGCCTAGCGCTTTGCCCGCGACCGTGCTGCCACAGGGCGCGCCCTCGAACAATTGGCTCGCAAACGCTTCACAAGCTCTACCGAGCTCACCCGACCATGGTACCAGTGCTTCGGGCTGGCCGCCATCTTGTCAAGCTGACTCCTGGGACACTTCGCTGCCTTGGCTCCCGTCGGATTCGCTGAGCGGCTCTGAACACCACGCCCTTGCCTTGCCTGCCTCACATTATAAACAAACCGCCTCCCATGCCACCGGCAACATTTCCATCGTCACCAACGGCATGGTTCACAAGCTTCGCCTCACGCCAGGCCTCCCGATCTCCAGTAAACCATGTCAACTTCGTTCCGAGTGCTTCTCCAACCTTAAAAAGCAGATTTCTGAACTTCTAGGCTCCGGCGTCATCGAACCCTCTGCCAGCAGCTGGTCTACACCCATTCATACGACACCCAAGAAAGACGGGTCCTGGCGCATGTGCAGAGACAACCATTGACTAAACGCATGAACAATTATGGACACCTACCCCATACCCAACATTGCCGACTTTACTAGTCCCCTCACAGGTGTGACCATGTTCTCTGTCATTGATTGCAAACGGGCCTACCACCAGATCCCCATGGCTCCTGAAGACATCGAGAAGACAGCAATCACCACCCCAATCGGGTTATTTCAGTTTCGAATCATGCCCTTCGGTCTGAAAAACGCAAACCAGACCTGGCAACGCTTCATCAACGAAGTGCTGTTCGAACTAAAATTCTGCTTTGCATATCTTGATGACATTCTTGTGTTCAGCACCTCCATCGAGAACAATATTCTACATGTGCAAACTGTTATGAACACTCTCACGGCAGCAGGCATTGAGACCAACCAGGGCAAATTGCAGCTACATCAATCCGCTGTCACTTTTCTTGGTTTTCGGGTCTCTGCCGACAGCATTTCACCACCCCTGACAAAGTACAAACAATACTAAACCTACCCAGACCTTCGTCAGTCAAAGAGCTCCAGCGCTTTCTGAGGATGGTTAATTATTATCGCTGTCATCTACCTCAGGCTGTGGAGATTCAGGCTCCATTGATGGACGCCTTGGCAGGCACCAAGACTTCTGGATCTCGGCCTGTTCCATGGACCCCTGCTATGACTGCCTCTTTCACTGCCCTCAAAAATCTTCTTGCCGAGGCCTGCACCATTGCGCATCCCCATCCCAATACGCAGCTCTTCATCACTACAGACGCAAGTGATACTGCCATCGGTGCTGTCCTTAGCCAGACAGTTGACGGCCAAACTTCGCCTCTGCAGTTCGTCTCGCGCAAGCTCACCAATGCACAACAGAAATATTCCGCGTTTGACAGGGAGTTGCTCGCGGTCTACAAAGTGATCAAGCATTTTAAGACTGACGCTGAGGGACACCCTTTCTATGTTTTAACAGACCACAAACCCCTGGCTGCAGCCATTTCAAACCCGCCAGCTGACCCGCCTCCTCGTCGCTTCAGATACATGGACTTCATATCTCAGTTCACCACCGAGGTCAGACACATAAAGGGTGCTGACTATATAGTTGCCAATTTTCTTTCACTAGTCGATGCCGTTCACTCGCTGTTAGACCTCTCTGAACTGCCTAACCTCCAACCCGCCGACGAGGACACGCAAAACCTGATTTCAGACTCTACCTCCTCATTACACTTCGTCCACACCACCTTACCTGGCATTTCTGGTGAGATCTGTTGCGACAGCAGTACGGGCACATTACGCCCCCTCATCCCAACCACGCTTCGTCGAGCTGTCTTCAACGCACTGCATAATTTAGCCCACCCCGGTGTTCGTGCGGCCGACCGCCTCGTAGCGGAGAGCTTTTTGTGGAGAAATGTCAACAAGGACTGCCAGCAATGGGCACGCTCCTGCGTCATGTGCCAACGCTGCAAAGTACACAAGCACACTTCACCCCCCTCGGTGCCTTTTCGATCCCTCCTGGACGTTTTCAGCATATTCATATTGACATTGTCGGCCCTCTCCCCTTCTCTAATGGCTTTCGTTATGTTCTCTCGTCTATTGACCAAACAACTCGCTGGGTCGAGGCTGTCCCCTCCCCAGTATCATGGCAGAAACTGTCGCTCAAGATTTCGTAGAGTCATGGGTATTGCATTTCGGATGTCCAGCTATCATCATGACTGACCAGGGCAGACAATTTGAGTCGGCCCTGTTCAACGAGATTTGTAACATTTGCGGCATCCGGCGCATCCATACTACTGCATATCACCCGCAAAGTAATGGGCTAGTTGTCTGGCACCGCACTTTCAAGGCGGCTCTTCAATGCCACAACTCTCTAAGGACGGAGGACCTTCCCCTTGTCCTACTCAGCATTCTTGTGATCTGTAAGGAAGACCTCAAAGGCACAATAGCCGAGTTCGTATACGGCCAGAACATTGTTCTCCCTGGCGAACTTGTGAGCCCTTCTGCCGCTCTCCCTCAGTATGACTTACCTACCTTCGTGGACCACATGAGACGCTACTTCATCAACCTCCACATCCCTCCACTCGCCAGCCATTCCTGCCCCAAGGTTCATGTCCCGAAATGTCTGAACAATTGCGAGTACATCATGCTCCGAGATGACACTGTCCGTGCTCCCCTGCAACCTCCATATACCGGCCCGTACTGAGTTCTCCGGCGCTCAACCAACACCAATGACATACAGATAAAAGATTCAGTGTTACAGTCTCTCTCAACAGACTTCAGCCTGCTCATGTCGAGCCCGCTTCTAACCCCCCTTCAGACCATGACCACGCCACTCACTGTCGTGGCTCACGATGCTCCGACCCCTCCCTCCATGTCGGACTTACACACTCGGTCGAGTGACTTCTAGCTCCAATTATTGGGGTCTTCTCCGACCTCACTGTCTACTCCGGTCTCACGCACTCCGTCGAGTGATCATATGCTCCCCACGCCGAGCTTCCCTACGATCACGCCCTCGCCGCTGGGCCCTTGTCCGGTCCCTTCGATCTCTCCCCCGTCGCCTGCCTTGCCCTGTCGAGGTTTCTCATGCTCCGCCATCTTGAACATGCCCTCGCTTGAGGTGTTTGTGCCTGTCCCCCCGGACATAATCCACAACATCTCTATAATACTACGCGATGACACACTGTTCATCGTGTATTTCCCTTCATCCGGTGCTCATGACACAACCTCTGCCATTCCCTTCCACCTGGTGAAATGTGTTCCCCTCTCACTCAATGTCGACCTGGACATGCTTCGTGTGTTCGCCACGCCCACTGGAGGCATCATCGTTGTTGCTCCATTCCTCCCGGAAACCACTGGCCTACCTGTCGCCGCACGATCAGCATGCCCAGTAGTACGCCTGGCGCGCTTCAACGACCACCGCTGCCGACGCCATGGTCACCCCCCCCACCCTCACCCCCGGCCATTCAAGACTACTCTGTTGTGTGGGGGGCATCGGGGGGTCGGGGCTATGTGGCTCCGAAAAGGTCGACACCAGTGTCGATGATCTGAGCATCATCTTTGAACTAAGCTAAACATTATCTTTGTTCAGTTCCACCATCCAGTTCTTTGTAAGCCTTAACTTGTGTAAAGAGGTGAATAAATGAACTTCTGATTATAAGGTGTTGTTTGGTGTAAGTTACCCGAGCATCCACCTCAACTTAAACCACTTCTAAACCACAAATCTTCGTCCTAAAACACTAATTTATATTATAAAATTCTCTGGTCAGCTGTGTAGAAAAACTTTGACAAGTTCAAGAAAATTCCATTCAGATGATCACCATTGTCCAGTGACTCAACAAAGACTTTTGTAAATTGTGCAATAACATATTCTGCACCCCTTCTGGGCCTGAAATCATGTTGTTCATCGCAGAGAAGGTTAAATTTATTTAGGTACATCATTAACCCATTTTTCATTAGTTTTTCATAATTTGGGAAATGATGGACAGTAAGAAGATTGGTTGTAGTTTTCTACATTATCCACTTCATCATTTTTAAGTACAGATATTAATTTTGTTTGCTTTAGATACTCTGGAAAACAGCCAGCACTTAATGATTCAATGATTATTTTTGCTAATGTAGCTTTTAAGATATTTGCACATTCTTTAAGAACACAAGCTGGGATTTCATCTAGACCAGTTGACATTTTTTATATGGGGTATAACTTGTGCCACCCCTCTCTTTGTTGCTGGATGGAGCACCTTTGAGTTTGGTGATTGGGCCTAGGCAGGCAAGACATATGTGCCTGGAATTTTCTGTTGTAATTTATTAACTATGTTGGTGGAGTAAACTTTAACAAAGTTAAAATATTCTGAATTGTTAGCCTGTGTCATATTTCTTCAAGAAATATGATGCAGACTAACAACCAAGGAGATCTTAACTGTGTTAAGGTTTACTTCATCAACATCTTCTGGACTGTTAGGCCACATCATATTTCATTAAAAAATATGACACGGCCAAATAACCCAGAAGATTTTAGCTTCCGTGACAATGGCCATGGAAGCCTTCAGACTTACATAAAACATTAACAATGTTCACTATTTCTTTTGGGTGACTTACTTGACTATCTTTGTTTTTAACTAGTGAATTCAAATTTTTTGCCCAACATCTGCTGTCTTTGTTGATAATGTTCCATGCTGATTTTCTTTTGTGTGCTGCATGCAACAGTATTTTATGGTTTCTAAGTTTCTTTAGCAGCTAACAGTACCTTTTGATAAATTCTCCTATAGTGTATATAAAATTGATGGAAGTGAGCATACCTAAGGGATTTAGAAGTTTTTTTTATACCTCTGGTCACCCATATACGTCTTTCTGAAATCACAATGGAATGCAATGTTTAGGGGAATGCTTGGTCAAATTTTAGTTTAAATAGAGACATTAAATTATTAAACATTTTGCTCACATTTGTTTCAGCATATGTTTCCTCCCGTTCTTTGTATTGCACCTGGGATGAAAATTCATCAAGCCTAATTTTGAATAAACTCATATAAACTTTTAATTTAGAAGTCTTTTACATATAAATATTTATTTTTAATATTTATATAATAGAGGGAAACATTCCACATGGGAAAAATATATGTAAAAACAAAGATGATGCGACCCACCGAACGAAAGCGCTGGCAGGTCGACAGACACACAAACAAACACAAACACACACACAAAATTCAAGCTCTCGAAACAAACCGCCGCCTCACCAGGAAAGAGGGGAAGGAAAGGGAAAGACGAAAGGATGCGTGTTCTAAGGGAGAGGGCAAGGAGTCACTCCAATCCCGGGAGCGGAAAGACCCACCCTAGGGGGAAAAAAGGACGGGCACACACTCGCACACACACACATATCACTAGCCAGAGATGGGAACTTTAAGTGTGAGGCCTTTGGGGGTAATGCCAAATGTCAGACAAGCCTGAGAAAATAGAATATGGGAGCGTAATCTGGCTAGGGCGAAGGCATGTTTGCGGAGGGAATGTAAATAAAACTTAATGGGGTCGTTGTGGGGGTGTTGTGAGGGTGACATGGTATTAGAAGGTGGAAAGTGTAACATGAGGCTGAAATGAAAATGAAAATAAAAATATATGGGGAGAGATAAAGGTGGACTGGAAAGTAACTGGAGATCTGGTGTGAAAAAAGGTGAGAAGGTGTTGGTTACAGCTGGGCTATGTTGGACTTGGGTTGGTAGACAACGATGTGCACAAAGGTTAGGTGGTTGTGTTGCCGCCAAAACACGTTAAAGGACGGAGAAATTCGGGAAAATTTCGAAAAAACTGCGTGTAATATATTAAAAGGAGTGGTTTTGTGGTGGCAGATTATGAAAATGAGGCTAACAATTATCTGACGAGGAAATAATGACGTTAAAACCTGTGGGAAGCGGATAAAAATTATCAGTGATGTGGGAAAAACGGAAATGGAAATAAAGCGAAAGTTATTAGAATTACCCGAAATGGTTGTTTAAAAGGTGAAAGGAACTGTTTGTGAACTAGAAATGGTGGATTTTATAGCAGCGGTAGTGTTGAAAGTGGTAAATTTTTTTTTTTTTTTGTTATGGTTTGGAAGTGGGTTACGTATTATTAAGTATATATAGGCGGGATAAAATTGTATAGCAGATTACGGTAAAAAGGAGAAGGTGAATACAAAGTGAAACTACTGGCAAAAACAGAAAGAGAAAATAAGACAACAGAAAAGATTTCGAAATGCAACAGTGACAATAACAAACGTAGTTGTTGGGTTCAAATTACTGATATCAATATAATAGAGGGAAACATTCCACGTGGGAAAAATATATGTAAAAACAAAGATGATGCGACCCACCGAACGAAAGCGCTGGCAGGTCGACAGACACACAAACAAACACAAACACACACACAAAATTCAAGCTCTCGCAACAAACCGCCGCCCCACCAGGAAAGAGGGGAAGGAGAGGGAAAGACGAAAGGATGCGGGTTCTAAGGGAGAGGGCAAGGAGTCACTCCAATCCCGGGAGCGGAAAGACCCACCCTAGGGGGAAAAAATGACAGGCACACACTCGCACACACACACATATCCTGTGCGTGTGTGTGTGTGCGAGTGTGTGCCTGTCCTTTTTTCCCCCTAGGGTGGGTCTTTCCGCTCCCGGGATTGGAGTGACTCCTTGCCCTCTCCCTTAGAACCCGCATCCTTTCGTCTTTCCCTCTCCTTCCCCTCTTTCCTGGTGGGGCGGCGGTTTGTTGCGAGAGCTTGAATTTTGTGTGTGTGTTTGTGTTTGTTTGTGTGTCTGTCGACCTGCCAGCGCTTTCGTTCGGTGGGTCACATCATCTTTGTTTTTACATATATTTTTAATATTTGATACAGATGATCTGATATGCCTAGGTTTTGAACATGTGTATGGCATTCTTTCCTATCTATACTGCTGCTGCATGGTCTAATAATGTAGAAGATTGTTTGGTTACGCTAGTGGGACAATTTACAAGTGAAGACATGATGTAACTGTACAGAATACTGAAGTATGCAATACTGACTTCATTGTATTGGTACTTAGATCCACACAGACGATTATGTTTGTTTTTGAATAAGGTACCTTAGCTAGTATCTGGTTTAGTTTTGACTGGGGGACTGGTATAGAGAGAATACAATTAATTTTTAACATTCTATGTTCTCTTGCATCCACAGCTGAAAGTCTGAAACGTTTATCAACATTTAATGCAATAAGGTCATTTCTCTTTCCATATAAATACATGAATCCCCACCATTCATGGAGAATCTACTATAGAATAAAATGAAACTGCTGATGGCAAAGAAGTCATTGTGGTGTGGGATGTGTATAATATGGATTGCTGATAATTAAAATATTTGCAGACTAACAAAAGTTAAAAGTTTGTGCCAAAAGTTTTACAGCCACAAAAACTATGTGGTCTGCAAGAATTTTTAAAAAATGGGCCAGCACATGCTAAGATGCAACTATTTCAACAAATTGATTGAACTGAAAAATGCAGAACTGTTAATTAATTTACAGATGAAATATTGTTACCAAAAATGTTTGTGAAATTACATAACCTTGAAGATCTTCATTCATTAGGTGCTGCTTCACTGCAGATACTTCTGGTCTCTTCTGCTGTGTTGCTGTAAGAATTCATTGTGTAATGTATGAAATAAATTCCAGGTACAGATTTTCCACAAAGTTGCTTTATTTGCAGGCAAGATGTCCAGCCGAAAAAAATATATAAACAAAGTTCTACAAGCTGTGCTGTTGATGGATGCTAACAAACTACCTTTCTTGCTGTATGAAAACTGCTGGTATGTATATGTGATTTACAATAATCATTATGGGTGATATAAATGATTAATGGAAAATCTCATATAAAGATGTGAAACAAATACTAACAAAGAGATAGAGGGGTTGGCCAGTACTTACCTCAGCTCAGTACAGCCGATAGATACATAAAAAACAGAACCAAAAATTTTTTTTTGTTCCTAGCTTTTGGAACAAATGTTCCTTCATCAGGGAGGAGAGAGGGGAAAGAAAGGGAAGAAGGGAAAGTAGATTCAGTTACTCACAACCCAGGTTATGAAGCAACAGGGAAAGGAAAACAGGGAGGGTAGCAAGGATGGAGGCATGGTTGTCAGAGGGAAGCCAAAGATATTCTACTGTAAGTACTGTGCCAGCTTCAAACCAAAGAGGATGCATACAGAAGTAAAGAGGTATATAGTATAAAGATAAACACAACTATGTAGGATGAAAAGATGCGTGAATGGCTAAAGAGGAAAGGGAAAGAGGAGAAGACTGAAGAGTAAATGGGAGTGAGGTTGTTTAACGTAGGTTCAGTCCAGGGGGATGGCGGGATGAAAGGATGTGTTGGAGTGCAAGTTCCCATCTCCGCAGTTCAGAGGGACTGGTGTTGGGTGGGAGAAGCCAAATGGCACATACAGTGTAGCAGGTTTCTAGGTCCCTAGAATTATGCCAGCATAATGTGTGTGTGTGTGTGTGTGTGTGTGTGTGTGTGTGTGTGTGTGTGTGCGCGCGCGCGCGCGTGTGTGTGTGGGTGGATGTGCATGAGTATGTGTGTCTATTGTTGACGAAAGCTTTAATCACCAAAAGCTTTAATCGTGAGAGTCTTTTTGTTGTGCCTATCTGCGACCAGCATCTCAGCTACATGGTGGTTAGCAACTTTCCTTTTCATAATATTGTTACATTCCATATTGGATTTTTCATTGTTAAACTAAATTAATTCCGAGACATAGAAAAATAACGAAGTTAATGCTTTAAAATATTGTATGGATGCAAACATTATTTCATTAAGAATTCCAAAGTAAGTTACAATTTTTCAGAATATAACAATACATACTGTCAAAAGAACGACTGAAAAGTATTCCTACCATGTATATCAATTCCAAATAATATGTTTATCAGAAATAGCTAGCCAATTTGCAAAAACTAAATTTTTAAGTTGCAAAATACACTTTGTACCCATCAGTGTAGTAAGTTTATATCAATTACTTGGTAATTATTGAAAGCACAATATTCCTAGCATGTTCACAAATTTGTTATTGAGTGCAGAATACAACAGCAGACTAAGACTTTACATAAGTTGCTTCAAACAGACTAATTACTGGTATAGCTGCATTTTAGCAATAAAATTAAGCATAAAATATGTCCTTCCTTTGCAGTGTTGCACTTATTATTCGAGTCCATATGTTGTTTTCTTTAGATTAGATTAGATTAGTTTATATTCCATAGACCCATGCTGAGGAGATCCTCGTGGATGTGGAACATGTCAAATTTTTTTTTTTTTTTAAAGCTGAAATAACAATACTAATAGTATGAATATATACAATACATCATTTGTTTCTATTAAAAAATTCGTCAATGGAGTAGAAGGCTCCTTTTAAACTGATCTTTATTTGTAACTAAATTTTTTATGTTTATTGGCAAATTATTGAAGATGAGAGTTCCTGAGTAGTGGACCCCTTTTTGAACTAAAGTAAGTGCTTTTAAGTCCTTATGCAGATCATTTTTGTTCCTGGTATTGTATGTATGAACTGAGCTGTTTGTTGGAAAGAGATATATTATTTAGGACAAATTTCATTAATGAGTAAATATACTGAGAGGCAGTAGTTAGTATACCCAGTTCTTTGAAGAGGTTTCTACAGGACGTCTGTGAATTTACTCCACAAATAATATGTATTACACGCTTTTGGACTCTGAAAACTTTTGTTTGACTTGAAGAGTTACCCCAAAATATTATACCATATGACATTATGGAATGAAAGTAGGCAAAGTATGCAAGCTTTTTCATTTTTATGTCACCTATGTCTGCTAACACTCGAATTGCAAATACAGATTTGTTAAGGCGTTTCTGCAGTTCTATGGTGTGCTCTTCCCAACTGAATTTATTATCAAGTTGTAATCCCAGGAATTTAAGACTGTCAACCTCTTCTATCTGCTCTTCTTCGTATTTTATGCATATGCTGGGTGGAAACCTCATACAGGTTCTAAATTGCATATAGTGAGTCTTTTCGAAGTTTAATGTCAGTGAGTTGGCTTTAAACCATTTATTAATATCCATGAAAATATCATTAGCAGATCTTTCTAGAACTACACTTGACATAGTATTTATTGCAATACTTGTGTCATCTGCAAACAAAACGAACTCTGCTTCTGGCAGTGTAACTGATGAGAGATCATTAATGTACACAAGAAAAAGCAATGGCACTAAAATGGATCCTTGTGGGACACCACATGTAATTTCTTTCCATTCTGATGATGACTGATGACTTAATTCACTAGTCCCTTGCACTGACACCCTTTGTTTCCTGTTAGTGAGGTATGACTCGAACCATTTTGCAGCACTGCCCGTGACACCATAGAATTCTAATTTACTTAAAAGGATGTTGTGGTTCACACAATCAAATGCCTTTGACAAATCACAGAAAATACCTGCTGCTTGTAATTTGTTATTTAATGAATTAAGTACATTTTCACTGTAGGTGTAAATAGTCTTCTCGATATCAGAACCCTTCAGCAATCCAAACTGTGTTCTTGATAATATGTTATTTGTGGTCAGATGGTTGAGCAGCTGCCTGTACATTACGTTTTCTAAAATTTTTGAGAATGCTGGCAAACGTGAAATCGGTCTGTAGTTTGATGGTATATCTTTATCCCCTTTCTTGAATAGAGGCTTAACATCTGCATATTTTAGCCAGTCAGGAAATGTCCCAGTTATAATTGACTGGTTACACAAGTAACTTAGAATTGTACTAAACTCACAAGAACATTCCTTAATTAACTTGGGGCTTCCTGTTTATAAAGTCAAAGGCTTTCGTGGAATCTATAAATATTACATAAAACTTTTCTCTCTCTTCAAGGGATTCCCATAAGCTCTTAGCAGTACTTCTATTGGTGTCAGAATTGATCTTCCTTTCCTGAATCCCATTTGGCTTTTGGGGAGGTGTTCATTGATTGTTTACTTTATTCTTTCTGTTACTGATTTTGTGAGTATTTTGAATTACCATGCCTCAGTATCTTCTAAGGTCCTTGTGGTTTCCTATTCTTATATAGCACTTTTGTTACTGACCGTCTCCACTTTTCTGGAATGGAGGCTGTTTCTATGCACAATTGTAAGGTTTTGTCCAATTTTGTGTTAATATTTGGCTGCATCTTTTAAAAATTCACTATACAGTTTGTCAGAGCCTGGAGATTTTTTTATGTTCTGGTGCTGTTAATGGCATCTTTGACCTCTTCTGTGGCCAATGGGATCACTTCTGTAGTTGTTTGTGACAATACCTTATGTTTGCTCTCTTGTCTGCCTTGCAATCCCTTCCTGTTCAGTAAATTTTTGAAGTCAGTCTCCCAACCTTTCATACTTATGTAATGTGTTTTGGCTCATTTTCTGGGGTGTAGTGCAACATATGGGTCTCTTGTGGCTTCTTCCACTAATTTCTTTTCCTGTCTTTGCTAGAATGTTCTTTTCTTTTAGAATTTTCTTGTTGGTGTAAATGTGTTTTGTGATTAGAATGTAAATTTATTCTAAATAATGAACTTATGAATTTTGATTTCTTCTTTGTTGTTGGTCAGTGTATTAAGTTTGATTCAATAAATGCTGGAGGTAAGGGTTTCATTCTTAAGATATGCTCTATGAAGGGATCAGTACAGGTGGTCAGTCTTAGAAAAATATAAACTTTTATTCTTCCAATTTTTCAAAAGTGAATAACCTCAAATAAAGCATGTTACACCTTCGAAATCACCATATTTCTTCTTTCAACACCCTCTTCCAACTAATTCCATTACAACTCTACTCCTCACTGATTGACCATAGTTATAGTCCTTACAATTAATTTTCATAGAGACATTTGGGTTTCATCTTCATCTATGACAATGATGGAAGGTCAGGAAATGAATTAAAATTTGTGCCCTCAATGTGGATTCATTATAAGTTTAAGTGATGTGTCTTAAATTGTGTTGCAGGAAGGATCAGTCGGAGATAAAAATGCTCACATGTGCTGACACTAAAGTGTAGGATAAGATGAAGGATTCTAACATGGGGATACTTGACCCTGCTCCAGTCACTGAATTTTGCCACTTCCCAAGAACCACTACTGTTTACTGGATGTACATCGATGATGTTAGTAACAAAATGGCTCAAAGATTTAAGATACTTTCCCTCCAGGATCAGTCACAGTGAGAGACAGCAATATTTTTGAGTGGTGTGACAGAGCCAAAGACTGTTTGTTGAAGTGTTACATACCAGGCCAAGTCATAGAAATATTAGATTTTATAATGATCACCATCTCATTACTCAAAGTTGCCAGCTATGCCAGGAGCTCCTGGGTAAGGGCACTCCTGCCAAGAGGGAGTATTTTTGCAAAAACATCATGGTGTCTGTGAGTGTGGCCCAGTTATTCTTGGACAGCAAAGGGTAAGATATTGGTATTTGGGATGGGGGTTAGTTTGGAAGGGGAAATGGTAGTGTATATTATGAACTTCCACCTATTACATTAATAAGAACAATGACATCTACATCTACATCTACATTTATACTCCGCAAGTCACCCAACGGTGTGTGGCGGAGGGCACTTTACGTGCCACTGTCATTACCTCCCTTTTCTATTCCAGTCGCGTATGGTTCGCGGGAAGAACGACTGTCTGAAAGCCTCCGTGTGCGCTCGAATCTCTCTAATTTTACATTCGTGATCTCCTCGGGAGGTATAAGTAGGGGGAAGCAATATATTCGATACCTCATCCAGAAACGCACCCTCTCGAAACCTGGACAGCAAGCTACACCGCGATGCAGAGCGCCTCTCTTGCAGAGTCTGCCACTTGAGTTTGCTAAACATCTCCGTAACGCTATCATGGTTACAAAATAACCCTGTGACGAAACGCGCCGCTCTTCTTTGGATCTATCTCCTCCGTCAACCCGATCTGGTACGGATCCCAAACTGTTGAGCAATACTCAAGTATAGGTCGAACGAGTGTTTTGTAAGCCACCTCTTTTGTTGATGGACTACATTTTCTAAGGACTCTCCCAATGAATCTCAACCTGGTACCCGCCTTACCAACAATTAATTTTATATGATCATTCCACTTCAAATCATTCCGCACGCATACTCCCAGATATTTTACAGAAGTAACTGCTCCAGTGCTTGTTCCGCTATCATATAATCATACAATAAAGGATCCTTCTTTCTATGTATTCGCAATACATTACATTTGTCTATGTTAAGGGTCAGTTGCCACTCCCTGCACCAAGTGCCTATCCGCTGCAGATCTTCCTGCATTTCGCTACAGTTTTCTAATGCTGCAACTTCTTTGTATACTACAGCATCATCCGCGAAAAGCTGCATGGAACTTCCGACAATATCTACTAGGTCATTTATATATATTGTGAAAAGCAATGGTCTCATAACACTCCCCTGTGGCATGCCAGAGGTTACTTTAACGTCTGTAGACGTCTCTCCATTGATAACAACGTGCTGTGTTCTGTCTGCTAAAAACTCTTCAATCCAGCCACACAGCTGGTCTGATATTCTGTAGGCTCTTACTTTGTTCATCAGGCGACAGTGCGGAACTGTATTGAACGCCTTACGGAAGTTAAGGAAAATAGCATCTACCTGGGAGCCTGTATCTAATATTTTCTGGGTCTCATGAACAAACAAAGCGAGTTGGGTCTCACACGATCACTGTTTCCAGAATCCATGTTGATTCCTACAGAGTAGATTCTGGGTTTCCAAAAACGACATGATACTCGAGCAAAAAACATGTTCTAAAATTCTACAACAGATCGACATCAGAGACATAGGTCTATAGTTTTGCGCATCTGCTCGATGACCCTTCTTGAAGACTGGGAATACCTGTGCTCTTTTCCAATCATTTGGAACCTTCCGTTCCTCTAGAGACTTGCGGTACACAGCTGTCAGAAGGGGGGAAAGTTCTTTCGCGTACTCTGTGTAGAAACGAATTGGTATCCCATCAGGTCCAGTGGACTTTCCTCTGTTGAGTGATTCCAGTTGCTTTTCTATTCCTTGGACACTTATTTCGATGTCAGCCATTTTTTCGTTTGTGCAAGGATTTAGAGAAGGAACTGCAGTGCAGGCTTCCTCTGTGAAACAGCTTAGGAAAAAGGTGTTCAGTATTTCAGCTTTACGCGTGTCATCCTCTGTTTCAATGCCATCATCATCCTGGAGTGTCTGGATATGCTGTTTCGAGCCACTTACTGATTTAACGTAAGACCTGAACCTCCTAGGATTTTCTGTTAAGTCGGTACATAGAATTTTACTTTCGAATTCACTGAACACTTCACGCATAGCCCTCCTTACGCTAACTTTGACATCGTTTAGCTTCTGTTTGTCTGAGAGGTTTTGGCTGCGTTTAAACTTGGAGTGAAGCTCTCTTTGCTTTTGCAGTAGCTTCCTAACTTTGTTGTTGAACCACGGTGGGTTGTTCCCGTCCCTCACAGTTTTACTCGGCACGTACCTGTCTAAAACGCATTTTACAATTGCCTTAAACTTTTTTCATAAACACTCAACATTGTCAGTGTTGGAACAGAAATGTTCGTTTTGATCTGTTAGGTAGTCTGAAATCTGCCTTCTATTACTCTTGCTAAACAGGGTGAACAGCTTGATGGCTGTTTATAATACAGACTTCCAAAATAGCACTAATTTCCAGGCAAGTTTTCTGAGCCTCAAGCTTTGAGAAAATACATTTCAGAAGAAGATAAAAAACAGTCTTGAGCTGAATCAGTGCAATTAGATATTGTAATCAAGCCACAATTTCCATGGCTGGGTTTCAGTGCTGATACTGTCATATTGAAAGATAATGTTGTAAATAACAAGAACGCCTGTAGTGTGCAGGAAAATAAATGATTCAGGTATTTGCAATTGTTTACCTTACATTGATAAGGATGGAAAGTTAAAACAAAAATCTAGGCATTGTGAACAAGTTAGGCTAGGTGTGATTTTAGTGAACCTACCAGCTTCTGATTTCACAGTTTATTGTACTGGTCCACTTGACGCTAAAATGATCTTGAACCTAAGCCTGATCTATTCATATAGAGACTGTACTAAGAAATGATTGTTTCTGTGAGAAATATCTCAATAGACCTTGTCACGTCCTTTTTATCCCTGCCATTTCAAGGAACCTACTCTCTCTAAGATGTCATTAACCTTCATCACAGACCGGATGTCATCTGCCCTTTTCCTGTCCTTTCTTGCATAGCCCAGCATTGATCTCTCCATGGCTCTCTGTGCTGTCCTAAGTTTCCCTTTTGTGTATGAGTTCAGTGTCCATGTCTCGCAGCGATACGTCATCACAGGAAGAATGCATTGATCAAATACTGCTTTCTTCAGATTTACTGGCATTTTTGATTTGAATACTTTTGAGTTCTTCCCAAATGCTTGCCAGCCAAGCTTGATGCGTCAATAGATTTCTGGCCTTATGTCTCCCTTCATATTTATAATCTGGCCAAGGTAGACATATTCACTGACCTCTTCTAGTAGACTGTCCTTGACTTTCACATCTCCAGCTGGGACCCATTTGTTGGATATTACTTTTGTTTTGGAAAGGTTCATGTTCAAGCCAACCAGCTGACATTCTGATGCAAGATCTGTAACTAAGTTTTGGAGCTCTGCGAAGTCTTTGGCCAGTAAGGCAATATCATCAGCAAATCTCAAGTTGGTACGCCTTCTTCCATTAATTCTAATTCCCTTACCTTCCCAGCTCAGCTTTGACATATCCATTTCCAATACAGCAGAGAACAGTTTTGGGGAGATGGGATCGCCTTGCTTGACACCCTTCATGATGCGGAATTCTTGAGTTGATTTGCCGATGTTAACATAAGCTGAAGAATTCTCGTAGATTTTCCTGAGCACTTCAATGTATGCTGCTCCCACTCCTTGCTCACTCAAAGCTTGGAGGACAGCTACATGGCTAACGGAGTCAAATGCCTTTTCAAAGTCAACAAAGGCAATGCAGAGAGGCAGTTGGTATTCATTCGCTCTAAAAAATGGTTCAAATGGCTCTGAGCACTATGGGACTCAACTGCTGAGGTCATTAGTCCCCTAGAACTTAGAACTAGTTAAACCTAACTAACCTAAGGACATCACAAACATCCATGCCCGAGGCAGGATTCGAACCTGCGACCGTAGCGGTCTTGCGGTTCCAGACTGCAGCGCCTTTAACCGCACGGCCACTTCGGCCGGCATTCGCTCTACTTATCACTTCACTAACGGTCAGAATGTGGTCAATAGTGCTGAAATTGCTTCGGAATACAGCTTGTTCTATAGGTTGGGCTGAGTATAGGGTGGAACTAATTCGGTTTAACAAGATCTTTGTGAAAATTTTGTACAAAATTGAGAGCAAGCTGATAGGACGGTAGTTTTTAATATTGTGAATACTTTCTTTTTTGTGTATCAAAATAATCTTAGCCTTGTTCCACGATAGAGGGATTGAAGCATAGTGCAGGCAGGAAGTAAATACTTTTGCCAAGTGATTTATTGTTACCTCTCCTGCCAGTTTGAGGATGTCAACGCTGAGCTCATCATCACCCGGCACTGTTCCCTTCTTCATGCTATCTAGAGCACACTTGACTTCCGATGGGAGTATATCTGGAACACTAGGTATATCATTTAAATTAGATACACTCAAATTTTCCCCTGGATTGCTATACAAATTGCTATAAAAGTCTCTTACAACAAAATCTCAATAAATAAAAAAGCAAATAATGTAGTCCTGTTTCTTTATTTTTTTCAGTTCAGTGTTATAAAGAATTACCATGGAAACTTGTCAGCAGCTAATATTAGGCACCAAGATTCTATAAAGCACATTCAAACAGGACCACATCAGCAAAGTGTGGTACTAATCTCCATGGCAACTTGTTCATAATATATTCACGGCAAGTCTTCCTTGCTGCAAAGGATGAAGGAAACACTAGTGAGCATGCAATACGTGCTTCAGCTTGAGGAAGAGTGCCATTAAACTCCTTAAATTACGCTTTTTAACTAAGAAATTACAAAGACTTAAATGGACATTGCATGGAATACAAGAAACATCAGCCTTCCTTAACCATACTGGCTCCAGGGTTAATGTTTCGCTTGACAGCCACCTGAGCACTAGCGTCATCTATTTGAATGACAAATCAGTTTGTTATAGTCTCATTAAAATTACTTGATAGTTAACAGTTCATGCTTTGGGGCTGGTTTCCACCAATCAGAGTGCTCAGTGTCACACCTGAACTATTTACTGTTGCTAAAGTGCCTAAACAATTGGTCAGTTCACTTTCAATTCCTTTTCCACATTCTTCTTTCTTGATGTGTTTAGATCCTGTGGCATGGGTCTGGCACTTTTACTTCACACCACACATGATAACTACATCCCAAGCAACACACACACACACACACACACACACACACACACACACTCTCTCTCTCTCTCTCTCTCTCTCTCTCTCTCTCTCTCTCTCTCTCTCTCTCTCTCTCTCTTAAAGAACACACACACACACTTAAAGACACTAATGAAATATACACGTTTCACACAAAGGATCAACTAAACACTACTTGATACTTGCACACAAGATGCGATTCAGTGTCACATATGCAGTAGTCATAATCACAGAGATTGGCTTACATTAGATAAGCTTCATATGACATTGTATGAAACTGAGGTTTTGAAGGCTACAATTCATCATTGTAACTGGGTGATAATAGTCAAAAATATAACTAATTCATTCAGCATTTTTTTGAGTGCAATGGTTAGTGCATTAACTTGCCATGCTGAAGGTCTTGAGTTCAACTCTCGTCAAGTACCATAAAAGTTTTTTTATTTCCAAATCTAATAAAAAAAGATTATCATTTTTTTTCAGTTAACTGGTTTACATGTAATTTTTTATTTCTAATTCTTTGACACATAATTTTCATAATCTTATTCACTTTTTTCTTTGCTCTTATTTTTCTATATATCATTCTTTTTTCCTCTGGTATCTCCTGTGTCATCTATAATCTGCAATGAATTGACATTGAGGACTGCTCATTGGTTTGTATTGTGGCAGTTTGTGTAGCCAGTGAGAGGATGGATGGCTTCAGGTAACCAATGATAAAAAGAAATTGCAGTTTGATTTTAGCACTGAAACTAAATCTTTTCTGTCTTGAGTTTGCTAATAGATGTTAGCCTTAATAGACATGAAAAAAATTATCGTGATTTTAGTTCTACTGCAGAACATTCACCACAGTGTTCTCACATACATTGCGAATCATGAAGTTGTGGGCAGCTCACGACATGGGTTTACGCTCAGGACTGTAACGTGCATCATCTGCTGCAGTTCAGTCATTGGTCACTTAAAATCAACAGTTGACAGAGCATCTCACATTTACAACATACCTCGCAGAGGCACCTTCCAACATTGCTCTGCATTGCTCATTAATAATATTTCTGAAATGGGGGTTTGCCATGTTTTTGTGTCACCTATACATAAGCAGTAGCTGGTGGCTGATGTGGCAACAGAGTAGTGGTGAGTGACCTATGTCAACCATCAATTAATTTTAAATTGGCTATAGTTATGGTGTATCAGTGAGGAGTAGAGTTATGATGGAAGTAACTGGGGTTGCTGAGAGAAGAAATACAGTGATATTAATGGTGTGACATGTTTTATTTGAGATTATTTACTTTTGAAAAGTTGGAAGAATAAAAGCTTATATTTCTCAAAGACTGAAAACCTGTATCGGCCATTTCATAGTGCATATCTTAAGGATGAGACCCTTTCCTCCAGAATTTATTGAATCAAACTTAATAGACACTAACCAACAACAAAGAAGAAATCAAAATTCATAAGTTAAGTAATTAGAATAAATTATATTCTAATCACAAAATACATTTACACCAACAAAAAAATTCTAAAAGAAAAGAACATTCCAGGAAAGATAAGAAAGAAACCAGAGGAAGAAGCCACTACCGCCAAAGTGGACAAAACTTTATAATAAGTGCATGGAAACAGCCTCCATTCCAGAAAAGTGGAAGCAATTAGTAACAAAAGTGCTATATAAAGGGACAGGAAACCACAAGGATCCTAGAAGATACTGAACATGGCAATAGAAAACTTACCTTTCAAAATATTGAAAAAAATAATAACAATCAATGAACACCTAAGCAAAAGCCAAATGGGATTCAGGATGTAAGATCAATTCTGACACAGTAGAAGTACTGCTAAAGAGTTTATGGGAAGCCCTTGAAGAGAGAGAAAAGTTTTATATAGTATTTATAGATTACACAAAAGCCTTTGACTTTATAAACAGGAAGCTAGTGACAAAAAATTAAAGGAAACCCTAAGTGAAAACAACATATGGACTCGAATTATAAATGCAACACTGCAAAGGAAGGACATAACGATCTCGGATAACCTCTCCCTGCTAGAGCCAATACTCCAATAGAATGTAGTATTCTAGGGAGACCCATTGAGTCCTCTGTTAGTTACCCTTTCAGGGGAAGAAATTGTAAGAATACCCCAGAGGGAATGTGTAATCTCATATGTGTATGCAGGCAATATTGTAATATGCTCAAAACACATTTCAAAACAACAAGAAACAATAAATAATATGGAAGTTCAGTGTGCCAAACATGGCTTCATATGGGGACTGTACAAAGAAATGATTATTTCTGTGAGAAATACTTGGATATACTTTGTAATGTTTTTTTTAAAAAAAAGTCCTGCCATAGCTAACAACAGGATCTCAATAATTAACCAAGCAATTCATATAATCTTATTTCTTTATTTCTTTCAGTATGGTATTACAAAGGATTACTGTGGAAACTTGTCAGCAGCTAATATTAGGGCACCAAGATTTTTCAAAGCACACACAAACTGAATCATATCACCAGTTATCATATGCTCATCTTCAACCATCGGAGCATCATTGAATTCATATAATTTGTTCAGATTTGAACTTGCTGTAATGAATTTAGTCTGATGCTCTTCAAGTAAATGCTTAGCTGACTTTAGTTATGCAACCTGATGGAGTACAACCTAATAAAAATTCAAGAGTGTACGCTTTTTCCTACTTAGGGTAGCAGCAAGTGAAGTGTTCAGTCTAGCAAGCTGATGAAAAACAGTGACTCCATCCCATCAGAAGGATTTTTTAATCTCAAGCACAACAGGGGGTAGCCTGCCACGATAAGCACAACTATATATTTTACAATCTTCCACCAGAATATACAATCCACAAGAAACAATGTTCAACAACTAGAAGTAAATTTTCAGACACTGGACAGCTCAGTTGTATGTCTTACTGAACTCTAGGGAATGACATTTTGTGCTCAGAAATGGAGAAAGAGCACCTTCATTGGCTGAGATCTTCATATAGGAAAAAAAAAATCTGAAAATTGTACCAGACTTCAAGTACCTAGAGGTCACTATACAAACAAGAGCAAATTGTTTCACAAAATGTAACAGAGAAAGCAGTGCAAGCAATAATGGCTATCCATGAAATAGAACACACGAGATCCCCAGCCTAGAGACAGCAATGGCACTATTCTGAGCCAATATCTCATTAACAGTGACGTATACCTATAAATCATCAAACCACATCTCACAGAGAAAAATCCTGTGACACTCGAAAAAGTAAAGCTGACCTATATAAACAAAGTGATTGGAGTGCCCAAAACAAAATGATCCAGACTTGTATACCTGCTGAAGACCTACAAACAAATCTGATGCAGCCCAACACCACCACTTTAGAATGTATATTAAAAATATTTAAAGAACAAAGGGAAGATATGCCTCAAGAATTTTACAGTAAAAGCACCATAACTGGTCAAACATGGACGAAGAAAAACTTTGTGATGAGACACTTGATCATCAGAATCGCAATCCGTGATTTCCACTACCTTATTTGCAACAAAACATTACATCTTGAACCAGACACAATATAAGAGAGTAAACTGTGTCATCAAATACGTAAATCTTACCATGTAGAACCCTATATCAAGTGGGCACAGGCAATGAGTGACTATGCAAATCACAATATGTAAAATTTATAATTTCATGTATTATTATAATTGGGTTTTGAACTTGTATGGCTATTCAGCTGCAATAAGTGTGTTATTAAATAAATTTTATATTCAACCTGTCTTTGAAACCAATTGTAGGTGAAGCAGTTAATTACACAAATACAAGTAGAGATATAATCTTCAATATTTGCAATAATAATGAATTTTTAGATGAACTGTAGTTTTCAAGGTGAGTTAGAACTTGACATCTGCAGCCATGACAGAAATAAGTATAGATATGTCTGAAATTATATGCAAGTTTCAGGAAGAAAATTAACATGAAATATGAATCCTCTGGGACTAAATAAATTCAACAATTGCTTTTGGGCAAGCAGCACATTATTGGAGCTCCCAACAACAGAATGAGATTGATCAACAGTGACCAATTATTGCCGGCCGAAGTGGCCGTGCGGTTAAAGGCGCTGCAGTCTGGAACCGCAGGACCGCTACGGTCGCAGGTTCAAATCCTGCCTCGGGCATGGATGTTAGTGATGTCCTTAGGTTCGTTAGGTTTAACTAGTTCTAAGTTCTAGGGGACTAATGACCTCAGCAGTTGAGTCCCATAGTGCTCAGAGCCATTTGAACCATTTGACCAATTATTGAACTTAGAACTTCCTAAGGATGCTGACACAAGCCGCATCTTGACTCAAGCTTCATCTCAGAGGTCCAACTTTAACATCACCTCAGCTGAAAGAAATGCTCTACGAGAATTGAGAGAATACCAATACTTTGACATCTTACCTGCTGATAAAAGAAATGCTACTGTGCTTCTCTCATGTACAGAATATAATGGCAAGATATACAAACCGCTTGACAATCATGCGTATAGTAGATTAAAAAGTGATCCTACAGGTAGGATCCAGAGAAAAACTGTGGAACTCATCAGCTTAATTCCAGTGAAAGTTGCTAAGAGTTTGTGTCAACAGGCTGCAGTTCCTCCAAGACTCTAAGGCCTACCCAAGATCCATAAGAATCGGGTGCCTCTCTGTCCCATTGTAAGTAACACAGGAGCACCTACTTATTATGTTGCCAAATACCTGACATCACTATTGGGACCTCTCATAGGCAATTGCGACCATCACATTGAAACTCTGAAGATTTCATAGGTTGCCTGAAAACTCTTAGATTGCAATATCGGATCTGTTAGTAAGTTTCAATGTTTTGTCTTTATTTACAAAGGTGCCCATGTAGGATTCTTTGGAGCTCATTAGCAACAAGTTTGAGGAGGACATAGCAGCATTATTTAAACATGTGCTTATTTCAACATACTTTTTATTTCATGACCAATATTTTGAACAAGTGAATGGTGTCGCCAAGGGAAGCCCTCTTTCTCCTGTGGTGGCCAATTATTTTATGGAGGACTTTGAAGAAAAAGCACTGCAGTCAGCCGCTCTCAAACCCTCTTTTTTTCTGCGGTATGTGGATGATACATTTGTGGTGTGGCCACATGGACTTGATACTCTACCTATGTTTCTTCAGCATCTGAATTCGCTCCATCTGAATATAAACTTCACAATGGAAGTGGAAAAAGATGTTGCTTTACCTTTTCTTGATGTCTTCGTAGGAAGGAAAGCAGATGGAACCTTGGGACACAGCATCTACTGCAAGCCAACGTGTACAGATTTATATCTGCAGGCCACAAGCTGCCATCATCCTGCACAATGCAGTAGTGCATTTGTATGTTAGTTCATACAGCATGTGTGGTATCTGATCCTGAGAGCGTGTCGAGCGAAATACAACATTTGATGATAGTGTTCCAACAAAATGGTTATTCTGAGAGACAGATACATAATGCATTGAGGCCCAGGTGAGTTTAATCTATGGAGCAGAATGAAGATACAAAGACACCCACCACTTTGGTCTTTTTGCTGTATTTTGGTGCCATGTCATCAAGAATTGGAAGAGTCCTTGGAAGATATGGAATTAAGTGAGTTTTTCAACCATCTGCAAAATGAGAAACCTGTTGGGTTCAGTTAAGGATGACCTTGGCCTGAGGATATGTGGTGTGTACAAGACTCCTTGTCAGTGTGGGGTAGTGTATATGGGCCAGACATGCCACACAGTACAAGAACGCTGTGATGAATATCAGCGTCATACACCCCTTCATCAACCGGAAAAGTCGGCAACTGCGGAACACTGTCTGAATACAGGACATCGTATAATTTATGAAAAGATGGAAGTTTTATCCCCGGCATAATGGCATCATATTTCTGGGATTGCATCATTAAGGAAGCATACATATCTGTACAGCCGATAATCTCATCAACAAGGATACGGGATTTTAGCTGAGCACAGCCTGGAACCCTGCATTGGCTGCTATTAAATCACGATGCAAAGAATCAAGATACTTTGATAACAGGCTCGTCATAACATTAGCTTAGTATGGCCATTGGTGAGTAACACCTGGCCACACTGTTGACAAACACAGCATATAGTGCATGCACAGGAGAGCTGCTCTGCAATTTTTAGCAGAGGGAGTTTGAATATGGCAAATCAGGGCACATGCGTGATTTCTGCGGCTGCGCATTCTTCGCGCACATATTCTATAAATGGGGCATCGATGTCCATCAGCCATAACTAGCCACCAGCAAGGTTGAACCACCTGAAAATGTCGGACAGTTGCTTCAAGGAAATATTGTGGAATTTGCACAATGTGATCTGGCGGCAAACCCGTGAAGACTATTTACAACACATCCACTGGGAAAGCTTGAAGAGTCTCATGTTTTGACATCCTTCAAAGTATTGTTTGTTTCTAAAATTTGGCCACCTATGGTACTAGTTATAGTATTAGCAGTTTCAGCTAATAACCTTCACAATAATTCTATATCTCCATTATTTGAACCTATAATTTCACTTTTGTCAAAACCAAGGAATGTTGGACAAGCACACAAATCTAACGTTTACAATGGTGATTTAAATCAAGAAGTAGACATACAAACTCCCCACTTCTTTTATACGAGGTGACTTACTTGACATTCACAGCCAATCTTCATTGCTGGCAAGACAGCTGCTGGAAAACTCTCTTGATTTCGTCTTTGTAGAATGATGCTAGGTACAGGAATATTTAAGCCTCTCTCTCTACTTTTGAAATAAGTAGACACAAGAACTTTACTTTTCATTAAACAACACCATAAATGAACTCAATACAGAATAAAATTCTTACTTTTCACATACTTATATGACTTCCAATAAGTCACTTACTCGGTCCAATGTCAGAAACAAATTTAATTACATTTATAAAAGAGTTGGCTTAATAACCATGACTCTACTTCAAATGAATCATAAAAAAAGGTCTTGCCTCTAACAAGGCTGGATTAAGAGTTTACAAGATTACTTTTTCAACTGTTCTTCTTCCACATAACAATAGTCAATGACACAATAGGCACAGGGCTGCATAAAAACTCCATTGTTCTTCCTCTAAAACATCTATGGATTGCCAAACAAGTAGTTATTGGTGTCGTTCAACTACCGCGTCTACCTTCTTCTCATGACCTGCACACACAAACATGTGACGCACAGTAGGTAGAATTTTACCATCCCACACTTGTATCTAGAATATTGAGTGTTCGAGACAGTAGAAGGCTGAGTGGTTCTAGAATTTACACAGAAATTCTTGAATCACTACACAAATTAACACTTCCTACAGCCTCATTGTCATGAATCTGGTTCTGTACAACCTCACTTTACTTCTATTTCACTGTCATTATCAGTGATGTTTAAACTCACAAAATTGTCTGCTACCTGGTCCCGAGTTTCTAATGGCACACTGGCTTGCTTACTATTACTCACCTTTTTTTTTCTTTTTCTTTTTTTTTTAAAAAAAGAGAAAGAAACACAGTTCTTCGCACTTTGAATGAAAATGTCAGTCCTCACGATAAAATTGTATGACTTCACACAGAATTTCTAGCACACACAAAAGAGAATAAACAATCAAAGTTGTTATCTCAATTGTCCATGTCAATTTAGTTTCACGTCACAAACATCATTTCTTTTCTTATGTCCAGTTTTTAGTTCTGTCTCTTTAATCTCATTTTATTTGTTAACATATACTCTGAAGAGTCAAAGAAATTGCCTGCGTAGTATATGTAGGGCCCCCGGAATCACGCAGAAGTGCCACAACATGAGATGGCATGGACTCGAATAATATTTGAAGTAGTGCTAGAGAGAATTGGCACCATGAATTCTACAGGGCTGTCCATAAATCCATAAGAGTATGAATGGGTGGAGATCTCTTCTGAACAGCTCGCTGCAAGACATCCCAGATATATTCAATAATGTTCATGTCTGGGGAGTTTGGTGGTCAGCAGAAGTGTTTGAACTTAGAAGAGTGTTCCAGGAGCCATTCTGTAGCAAATCTGGACATGTGGGGTGTCACATTGTCCTGCTGGAATTGCCCAATCCATTGGAATGCACAATGTACATGAATGCATGCACAAATCAGACATGAAGCTTATGTATCTGTCACCTGTAAGGGTCATATGTAGACATATCAGGGGTGCCATATCACTAAAACTGCACATGCCCCACACCATTACAGAGCCTCCACCAGCTTTAAAGGTCTCCTGCTGACATCCATTTGATACAATTTGAAATGAGACTCGTCTGACCAGGCAACATGTTTCCAGTCATCAACAGTCCATTGTCAGTGTTGATGAGGCCAGGCAAGGCATAAAGTTTTGTGTCACACAATCATCAAGAGTACATGAGTGGGTATTCAGTGCTGAAACCTCATACCGATGATGTTTAGTTGAATGGTATGCTCGCTGACACTTACTGATGGCCCAGCAATGAAATCTGCAGCCATTTGTGGAAGGCTTGCACTTCTGTCATGTTGAATTATTCTCTCCAGTCTTTGTTGGTCCTTTTCTCACAGGATCTTTTTCCAGCCACAGCGATGTTGGAGATTTGATGTTTCACTGGATTCCTGATATTCACAATACACTTGTGAAATGGTCATACAGGAAAATTCCCTCTTCATCACTACCTTGGAGATGCTGTGTCCCATTGTTTGTGAGCTGACTACAACACCTTGTTCAAACTCATTTAAACAATGATAACCAGCCATTTTAGCAGCAGTAACTGATGTAACAACTGCACCAGACACTTGTCGTCTTATATAGGTGTTGCCAACTGCAGCGCTATATTCTGCCTGTTTACATCTCTCTGTATGTGAATATGCATGCCTATAATTTCTTTGGCACTTCAGTGTATGATGCCTCTCAGATCTCCATGCCAGTGCTTTCTTTTAAATTGTCCATTGTATCAGAGCCCATTATTTCATAAATCAACCTAAAACTCACAATTATGTTAGCAAAACCTCATTAGGAGTGTAGTTGTAATGCCAGGATACTTTATCTCAACTGAAATATTTCAGGGCATAACAATTAATTAGCAAATACTCTTCTTGATTCCTTAACAGTCTCCGATACTGTGTTATCTGCTCCACCATAATTTGCTGCAACTTGCTGAGTTCTTGACAGTGTAGCTATTTATTTGGTAATGCTAAGAGAAATTTCAAGAAATTCATGTTGACAAAATGTCCTCTTTCAAATTTACATGTTTATTGCGCAATATTGTAACCAAACTGGTTCACAAAAACTGTTAGGAAACTGACAGACTCATGGCTGATTCGCCACTCCTTATATATACACTTCTAACAATTACTGCCTTATTAGAAACAGAAAATTTATGGATTACAATCAAAATCTTCCTCCAGTACACAGACTGTTGCCATTCAGTTACACATTAATTCATTTCTCTCACATTACAACATAATATTTTACAAGACTTTTAGCTTTTAGTACTGAAATTCATAAAATATGTTTGCTAACAATGTTTTACATAAATTTGCTTACATAATGAAGATTATAAGTTGAAAAATGTTCCTAAATATCTATGAGTTTAGTAAACAAATACAAATGAATGCTACTTTCAGTCCTTACAAAAACTCTGTTACAATTACAAAATGAAAATTGTTTATGTTTTATGTTCAAATATTGATTAGTAACAGCAGAACCAATGCAGATATATATGTAAACTTGATAAAGGTGGAATGAAATTATTGATAGAATATGAATTAGTATAATAAATTGAATTCTAAGTGATCAGATAATTGAAATAAGGTTGTTGTAAAATTTATGTAAGCCTATAGATGTGCCTGACATCTGAGGTCAACACTTCATGTCATACTTATCCTAATGATCATATATTGGCATGTTTCAAGAGAAACACTGCTACACAAAGGATTGTTGAAGTTGAATACATGTAAAATTAAGAGAAAGGGAGTCACACCCTTCATGTTGTTAATCAATATTAATATACAGGCCTATATGTATAATGTTGACATATTAATTCTTCATTCTTCCCACTTTATGTAGGTTCCCTACACTTTCTCTAACTATATTTGTGTGAATGTGTGGGCAGGTCCTATAACAGTGCCATGTCAGTTACCTTTCTGATGTTTTCCTAGTGATTAAGTGATTTATCTTAAAAGATTTTAATGTGAGTTGTACATTGACTGCTGACTTCCTACCCATATTTTTCTAAGATAAATTAATGTAATACTTTTTTTAGTGCATGTTAAAATTCAGAATTTAACACTATTACAATACTGACATAGTCTGCATTCAAATCTACATTTATATGCAACATGTGATTTGTGTCCTTCATAAAATCTGAGTAGAGTATTTTCATGTATCTGGCAGACCAGTGTAAATGTAAATGTAAATAACCGTAAGTTTTTGTCAAACTGATGTTTCTACCAGGGAACAATGAACTTAAAATGAAAGAACATGATTATTCCATTTAGCTAAGTATATATTTTGTGATTTGGTTAGTTCCTTTAATACAGCCTGCAACTAAATTTCAAAATAGACATAGTGAATTTCTTCTGTAAATTTAATCCTAACTTAAGTGGAATAATTTACTTCATAGCTGACTACATACAAATAGGATTCTAGTCGTAGGTGGTGATTTGTCCAATACAAAAAAAGCGGTGACTGATGTACATAAAGAAGTAATTTATTTATTTTCATGGACTCTTTACAAAGGTTTATATCTATTAAAAAAGCCATCATGTCTAATGTGTCAATTTATGACTGATAAGACATGCATTTGTCACTTCAAGAACACTTCCAGTAGATCATTTATGGCGAAATTTTTAGAAAAAAATAGATAAAACAGATATTGATGCTCAGACAACTGCACAATGAAGATGATACGTGTTTTTGATATCAAGTTGGCAGACATTTTCTGTATGGATTCAGTTCAAGGAAATGGTAACAGTGACAACATTGAAGACTGACATAATATTGTTATATGTCTGTTATTTATTTTTTAATGAACTCTGATCATTTGAATTTTTGTGTGTGGTGTTTACTGTGTTATTTTTTAATTAAGCTCCCACAATTTAATTTTATATGAAAGGCAACACCATATATATATATATATATATATATATATATATATATATATATATATATATATATATATATATATATATATATATCAATAAGACTTTTTTGTGTGTATAAGTAATATTTAGTTGAAAGCTGAGCTTAAAATAAAACCATTTCACAAAGATAAATTAATAAAAACAAAAACTATGTACATACATTTTTCTGTGCGAGTCTGAAACTGGATGTGCACCACAAATAAGATCACCCATCAATAAACCAGTTGTACCTTTAGAATGGAGCAAATGCACAAGGCTTTCAATATTGATAAATGTGTTATCATCTGCTTTCATGATGTAATGAACAAATGGGCAGTTTTTAATAGTCCATTTCAGTAACATGACAGTTTTTAAAGTCAAGTTATAATATGTGTCCAAAAAGTCTTCTTGGATTATATCTTTGTGCAGAACACTCTCTTTTTCAACCTGCTCCTGGAATTAAAAAATTATGTATCAGACTTTCTCTGTGAAATACTGTATTTTACAATAAAACAATTTGATTTGAAAGCATCTTGTACATCATTACTTGTCAACAAGTTGCACAGATCAATGAAAAATATTACTCAGGGTACATAAATGCTGTAAACTTAAAAAAATATTTATGTTCACCATTTAAAAGAATGTAAGTGCCTAACATCTCATCAACTTAAGCTCATTACAGATGGGGCATTGTTTGGATAACCAAAGATGAAGGCAACAGGCTATGGCTGTTGAAAGAATCTGTCCAGAATTTGTCTGTAGCAATGTAGGGGACTCACATAAAATCTAGCTGGATGGGGATTTGAACTCCACTCCTCACAAAAAAAGTCAAAAATCCCAACCACTGTGCCATTTTACTTGACTGTCATTTAGAACAATGAATTATTCATTCATATGGCATCCACTGAAAGTAATGAAATGAACTGTTCCAGGAAACAATAATCTGTGGGTGAAGGACTTTTATTGATCAAATATATAAAATAACAGAAAGGCAGCCACATACTTATAGAAGATTGGTGCATGACACAGAAACAAGTAACAAAAAACAGTTAACACTAGCTTTCAAGATCTTGCTCTTTTACTAGTAAGAACACACATTCACAGACACAACCACACAGATACCCAAACATACAGCAAGTCTCAATGCCACGGTAAGCCTGTACATTTGGGTGCATGTGTACTCTTACTAGAAAATCAGCAAGAGCTTGAAAGCTAGTGCTAACTGTTTTCATTACATGTTTCTGTGTGCCACACAGAAGTCCTCTATAGGTAAGTGGTTGCCTTTCCCTTATTTTATCCATTTTTGCATCCAGAAATTTTTTATGATTAGTTATACTACCCAAAGTTTGATTAATGGTGAATTCAAGGAACAAAACATTAAAACATTTCATTGTGAAATTCAGATATTGAGAATCACATAGATTGGCAATGAACTGGGATATAATGATATGTCAGTGTCAAGAATTCTCAGGAAGGAAGTTATAATGCTACTGTTGGTGGTGTGAGAACTTAATTATCTGGTAACATTAGAATTAAACCTGTTCTCACTAACCGCATTGGATGTTGTGCTTTTGTCTATTGTTCAAGTTTATTTTATTGTTTGCTTTGTTTTTGAGACATTCTGTGAACATTCCATAAGAAGTTCATTATTTTCCCAAAGAGCGTTCTTCGACAAAAGAAGCCAAAGATCTGAAAGTGAAAAACCTGCATAAATGTCACAATACCTGGACAAAGTAAAAGCCTCCACTGTGCTTACAAAGAGTGCAGATGAAAATTTAAACTAAGAAACTTTTACTTAATGCAGCTGTATCCATTCCATGACTTATGAACCAGACAAAGATCACTGGTATCTTAAAACCAGGCAAACCCAGCAACAAACCTCAAAGTTACCATCCTATTGCACTTCTGAATTTGAAGTACAAATTCTTTGAGAGACTGCTGTATAACAGACTGTGTGTTGAGATACTTGGAAAGATTACAGTTGAACAGGACAGATTTTGACCAAACCATAGCTATGTAGATCAAGTGCTTCTATTGACAACTTGTATAGAAGCTGGCCTCAAGACACAACAAAAGATCTCTGCAGTATTTATTGACCTGCCTGCAACTTAGGATACCATGTGGAGACTCTGTGTTGTTTGTCAGGTGCTCTGAGTAATGCCCTGAAGAAGAACAGCACAACTTCTACAACATTATGCTGACTGACATACCATTTTAAATATTTATAGATAATGCCATTACTGACTAGAAGATCCTTAATCATGGCCTTTCTCAATGCACAGTCCTAGCTCCATACTACCTAGCTTATGTATTGCAGACACATGCTGATGACTTAGTGATAGCGACACAGCACAAACAAATCCAGGTCACTGAAGATATATTAATTAAATATGTAATTATAACTGGACATTTTAGTTTATGAGGAGTTCTGCCAAACCCTAAAAAAACTGAAACCACATGCTTTCATCTGAGTAATATCCTAGCCAGCCCATTACAAATACCCACGGTACCCTGCAGTTATAGTTAACAGAAAGTTGTCATTTAAATAGAATTTAACAGACTGCAGCTGAAATTAGCTCAAGGAATAATATTATGCAAAAATTATGTGGTATGACATGGGGTTCTGCAGATTTGACCATAGAATCATCTGCCATTGGCCTTGTCTTCTCAGTGGCATAATACTTCAGCCCTACCTGGAACAACAGCCACAAACAGCTGACAGATCTGCAGTTAATGAAAGCAATGTGGACTGTTACTTCTGCAATAAAGTCCACTCCAGTATTCTGGGTACCAGCCTTGAGCTGCTTTCCACCATCTAACTTGAGAAGAAATCACATCCTTCTAAGGGAATATAAGAAATTATGCAACAGTTAACAGCTGTCAATTTATGAACACATACCTGCCATCTCAATCAACAGATCCACTCCTTAAATCCATTACTTAGGTCAGCTAACAACCTACTGGACCATAACATCAATTTCCACGGAGTTTGGATGCAAGAATGCTATAAGAACACTGCACGACATCTCCACAGCAGTCTACAAATCAGAAGCAAACCATGGGAACTTGATCTAACCATGTAGGACATGGAGTACACTCAACAGGATCCAGACCAATGATAGTAGATGTGCTGACCTATTATAGAGATGAGGAAAAGCTACCACTGTAAAGATAACTTTCAGCTTTACAAGACAGACTGTCCTATGTAATGCATAAGGGTGCCCTAAAAATTTATACCTTGGAAACCTCTCAGACTTCTTGGGTATTACAGCAAAAGTGATCAATTATGTAAACATAACAACTAAAATAGCCAATCATTGACAATATAATTTAAATGGATAGTGCAAAAATCTACTCACTAAGCAGTGGCAGGGAAGGACACACACAAAAGGGTTCAACTTTTACAAGCTTTCACAGCCAGTGGCTCCTTCTTCTGGCAGAAGAGTTGAAGGGGAAGGAAGAGGGGTGAAGGAATATGACTGCAGAGACTTAGGGAAAGGGGTACAGTTCCTAAAGGTAAACCTGAACCCCGAGTCAGGGGAGACTTACCGGATGGGATGAGAAGGAAAGACTGATTGTCGGGGACTGCACTAGATAAGATTTGAAAACCTTAGAGTTTAAAGGTGGAAATCAGGAAACATGCAAGACAAAGATTACTACTAAAACACCACGCATGAGTTAAGAAGAGTGAAAAGCTAATTGCATTGTATGTAACAGAGGTGGGAGGGGGGATGGCGAAAAATAGACAGGCCAGAAAATAAAAGATGTAAAAATTAAAATAAAGAGAAGAAAGGAGTAGTTACTGTGAAGGTATGCTGAGGCAGAAGGAATTAAGGTAAATTAAGGCCAGGTGAGTGGTGAGAACCAAGCACATGTTGTAGTGCTAGTTCCCACCTGCGGAGTTCTGAGAAACTGAGGTCTGTGTGAAGAATCCAGATGGTGCATTTTGTGAAACAGGCACCAAGGTTATGACTTTCATGTTGTACAGCATGCTCAGCAACAGGATATTATGTGTTTCCTGTATACATCCTCTGCTTATGCCCATCCTGACTAATAACTGGGTTGTAGTAATGCTGATGTAAAAGGTCGAATACTGTTTACATAACAGCTGGCATATGACATCTGTTGTTTCACAGGTGGCTCCCTGTTTGATTGTATATGTCTTGCCAGTCACAGGGCTGGAGTAGGTGGTGGTAAGAGGGTGCTTGGAGGGTGCTTTCCTGAGATCCATAAGCCTTCAGCCCCTGATTTGGTTTAGTTACATTGATGACATCTTTGCCATATGGACTCATGGTGAGGTTGACCTGCTAAAATTCCTGGAATCTCTAAATACCTTCTCCCAATTAAATTTCACATGGTCCTATTCTGAATCCCATGCCATTTTCCTTGATGATGACTCATCCTTTCTGAAGGTCCCTACACATTTACATCCATATTAAACCTAATAACAAACAACAGTACTTACAGTTTGACAGCTGCCGTCCTTTCCTTGTCAAACGTTCACTCCTGTACAGCCTTCGCATTCGAGGCAAACATATTTGTTCAGTTCAGACTCTTTGTAGAAATACAACATCTCTCTCACTTCAGCCTACACTGGATATAATTATCCCAACAGCCTAGTTCAAAAGCAGATTTCCTGGGCCATCACGTCCAATCCTGGTACTGCTGGTCCCTCCAAAAAACAACTTCAGAGGACACCACTTATCACCAGAACTGTCCTGGTATTGAATACATTACTCAGCTATTTTAACAAGGGCCATGACTTCTTAAAACCATGCTCTAAAATGAGATCCATTCTGTCCGAGATTTTGCCCACCACACCTAGAATAGCATTTCATTGTCCTCCCAAACTCTGAAATATCCTTGTCAGACTCTATGCTCCTTCTGCACCCACTCGCTACTCTATGGCTCCTATCCCTGTGACTGTCCCCACTGCAAGACTTGCTCTATGCACCCTCCTACCACCACCTATTCCAGTCCTGTAACTGGCAAAATATATACTATCAAAAGGAGAGCCACCTGTGAAACGACACGTCATATACCAGCTGTTATGTAAACACTGTGCAATCTTTTACATCGGCATTACTACAACCCAGTTATCAGTCAGGATGAATGGGCATATGCAACACACAATATCCTGTTGCAGGGCATGTTGTACAACATGGCAGTCATATCCTTGGTGCCTTTTTCACCATATGTGTCATCTGGATTCTTCCCCCAAACACCAGTTTCTCAGCACTCCGCAGGTGGGAACTAGCACTACAACATGTACTTCGTTATTGCCACCCACAGGGCCTTAATTTACCTTAATTCCTTCCATCTCAGTGTTTCTTCACAGTAAATACCCCTTCCTTCACTCCATTTTAGTTTTCTACATCTTTTATTTTTCACTGTCTCCTCTCCCACCTCTGTTACATACAATGCACCTAAATTTTCCTTCTTATTAACTCATGCATGATGTTTTAGTAGTGATCTCTGTCTTGCATATTACCCTATCTTCCAGTAGTGATTTGAGAATTTCCTTTTAAATTCTAGAACCACTCAGCCTTCTACCGTCTCGAACACACAATATTCTGGATATGAGTGTGGGATGGTAGACTCCTACCTACTTCGCATCACATGTTTGTGTGTGCAGGTTTAAAATCAGTCGCGGGAAGAAAGTAGGCGTGGTGGCCGAATGGCACTAACAAATACCTGTCGGGCAATCCATAGATGTTTTAGTGAATGTGTAAGGAAGAACTATGGAGTTTATATGCAGCTCTGTGCTTATTGTGTCATTGACAATTGTTATTAAAACAAGGACATTGATTGGCGACTCCATAGTGTCCTGTGCACTACGACCAGATAATGGGTATACTTGAAAAGAGAGACAGCATTGGTCGTATATTTTTATTATCGCAAAATCAATTTTCTGTCACTGAGTGACCATCTTCAGTGCTGTATTATATAACTTAAATTAGTAAGCACTGGTGTCAATAAGCTTACGTCAATCACATAGACTCACAAAGTGATACAAGATACTGTTGAGTGAACTTTTATTGTGTAATTATCATATTTAAAGTTAGTTTTAAATGCTTACAAGAGCTAAGGCATATAAAAGTATGGAAAATATACAACAGGTTGGGGAAACTCAAGACCTAGCTATAGCCATGAAAACCAGGAAAAGAAATGCCTGACTGGGCAGAGTTGATAAATTTAATCAAGGCTCAGAATCTTAAGTTAAACTCTTTAAGTTCTATGTGATTGCCGTAAGCCTATTGACACCAGTGCTTACTAATTTAAGTTATATAATACAGCACTGAAGATGGTCACTCAGTAACAGAAAATCGATTTTGCGATAATAAAAATATACGACCAATGCTGTCTCTCTTTTCAAGTAAAACAAGGACAGTTGAAAAAGTACTCCTGAAACCTCTTGACGTAACCTTGCTATAGGCAAGACTTATTTTCTGATTCACATTAAGAGAAGTTATGGTATCTAAGCCAATTTTCTTTTAACTGTAACTGAATTTGGTTCTGACATTCGCCTGTACAAGAGACTTATAGGAAGTTAAATATATGTGGAAAGTGAGAGTTCTATTGTTTATGGAGGTTAAATACACCGTTAATTGATGAAAAGTAAAGTTTGTATGTCTACTTATTTCACAAGTAGTAAGAGTCTAAAAATAGGTGGACCAGCATTATTCAACACAGAAGAAATCATGAGGGTTTCCAGCAACTGGCTATCCAGTAGAGAAGAGTGGCTGCAAGTTCCAAGTAAGTCACCTTGTAAAGAAGTGGAAGGTGGTTTGGGGGAATAAACTGAAATAACCCAGATCCACACTCACACTTTAAGTCATTAGAATGTTAGAAAGTGGTGACCTGTGTGAAAAGATGGAGAAAACTGGAATATTAAGTAAAAATGAGAGAAGAAGCTGTTACCTATAGCCATAGCAACCAAACATAATAAGACAAGGGAATTACTCTGAGAAATTGGAATATATTCAAGTATCCAATGGAGAAAAATTTAAATGGAAAAACGATGAAGAAATGTAAAATTCACAAAGATAAAACAGCAAAGAAGATTTTGGCATATTTGTCTAAGAAGAAATACACACAGAACGCTTCAACTAAGAAGATCCAGTGCAGGGAGTATACAGCTCTCACACACATTGCGGGGACGCAGATGCGGAAACCAACATACACCTGATGCCACTGACACCAGCTGCTGTTCTATGGTGCTGACCTGTCTCCACATCAGCTCACCTACACAATGCGAATTCTATGCCGGGTGAGTGTGAAACAAAACTTGATTACTTTAGTACAAAGTGATACAAGATACTGTTGAGTGAACTTTTATTGTGTAATTATCATATTTAAAGTTAGTTTTAAATGCTTACAAGAGCTAAGGCATAGAAAAGTATGGAAAATATACAACAGGTTGGGGAAACTCAAGACCTAGCTATGGCCATGAAAACCAGGAAAAGAAATGTGATGTTTAAAGCTTTCCCGGCGTACTGATTGTTCCATAAAAACACGGGAGAACTGCCGGATATCGGTAACTTCCTGCCACGAAAAGAAGGAAAGAAAGGAAAAGAAATGCCTGACTGGGCAGAGTTGATAAATTTAATCAAGGCTCTGAATCTTAAGTTAAACTCTTTAAGTTCTCAATTAAATACCTAGAGTGAAGGTTTAAATGCTGAGAGTGCAACTCTGAAGGCATGGGTGCTTTGAAGACTGAGTTCGACACAATAAGTAATAAAGTAGAAAATATATAAGTCGATTTAAATAACTAGTTGACAAATTCTTTGACCACTCATATAAATCATATGTTTACTGACCTTAGTCAGAAACAGAAGGACACTTTTCAAGATTTATCAAAATCGTTAGAACTTAACATTGAGAGCAAATGTAATAATGTAGAATACAAACTTATTGAAAAGTTAGGATCTTTTGAAAACGTGTACAATATGAAGTATAATGATGTCAGGCAGGGGTTGAATACTTTGAAAGAGAGTGTAGATAAGCATAATGAATTAATGCCAGACTCAGTCACAAATTACAGGTGTCAATAGATGGGTAGATAATGTAGAAAGATATTTCAAAGAGAAAATAGCTAACTCTGACATTATAAATGTAATTAGTTTGGAGAAACAATTTGGAGAAATTATAGATTGAAAGATTACTGACAGAATAACATCTGGAAAGTATTGCCTATTCCTTCTCCTGAACTCAATGATACCAGGAAGGGTATGGATGACCTGTGGAGAGAAATTAAGCTTATCCAAGATAAAGTAGAAAAAAGGGTAATTTCACCTAATGTGGTATTAACCAGTGAAGTGGTGAATGATTTGCAATGGGGAGCCCATTCACGGTTATTTAGACAATTCCCTAAATTTAAGCCAGATGGAGAGGTACATCTGACCCATTTCTTAAAAAGGTTTAACTAAGCTTTACCAAAAACTTGGGAAGATTCCAAGAAGATCGATTTTGCTTTGGGGCACCTTCTAGGGGAAGCCTCAGAATGGGGAACAGTAAATATTGAGAATTTTTACTCTTGGGGTGACTTTCAAAATCAATTTAAAGAGAAGTACTGGTCTGCCAGTGCTCAAGAAAAGTTAATATCAGATCTATGGGACCCAAAATATTACAATAATACTTGGGGTACTATAAGGAAATATTTCGATTGGCATTTAAAAAAAAAGAAAAAAAGGGGGGGTGGGGTGGAAATACAATGTAAAGGATGTAAAATTGTATATCTCCCAGGGACGTTAACATTCTGGGTTGACAGGCGGAGTAACAACCATCAGATCCTGGGTTCTTTTCGGTGTTTTTTCCAGAATAGTTTTCCTGCACCGAATTCCTTTAAAATCTAGAACTATTTTGTAATCTTATTGCTTGGAAAACTGGATATGACTGTAAAATAGAGAACAACTTAAGAGAATCACAGAAAAAAGTGATATCTAGATGAAATAATCTGAATGGAGCATTATATTTGTGGAAAATATAATATGATGTGACTAGCTGAACAACTGTTATACCGTAGTATATAGATTTTTCATTTTGTATAGAGTATTTTATAACTTTTATGAGATGTGATATAGATGGGAGGGTTTGTGTAAATTTTAAAAGGGGTGGGTACTGTAGCTAAAAGCATGATTTACATGAATGGATAAATCATGACAAACACAAAACACGCATCACACCTTTCAAACAACCCTCACAAACAAGTGTGCCTGATTTCTCATCATTTGCCATTTCTGTAGGGTTGCTAGGATTTCCTTTGGGGACCTCAAAGGGTGGCAGTGGGATAAGTCTGTTCTGTAGGTGACGATTTAACACCAGACCTCCTCCAGCGTCTCACTTAAGTACCCGAGTGGTAGGGATCCTAGGAAAGGGGGATAGGAAGGGTTTCCTGCCTTTGGGGCTATCTCCTTTTCTTCTTCAATCCTAGCATCCTGATGCTGTCCATGGCGAGAGTCTATGGCCGTATCCTAAAAAAGAGGATAGAAGAAGAAATAACTGAATCTGAAGAACAAAATGGATTCAGATCTGGTCGCTCCTGTACTGATGGAGTATTTACCCTCAAAAACCTAGTGGAGAAATGGACAGCAAGGGACCTTACAACTCACCTTGTCTTTATAGATCTCCAGGAAGCTTATGACACAGTTCCAAAGAACAAGCTATGGAGAAGTCTAATTGATAATGGTGTGTCACCAAGCTATGTGAAAGCTGTCAGACTCCTCTACCAAGGTCGTACGGCAATGGTTAAAGTGAGAAATCAACTATCTCAAGAGTTTGAGGTGACAAAGGGACTACGCCAGGGATGCACACTTGCCCCTACACTCTTTAAGATCTACCTAGAGGAGGAACTAAAATCATGGAAAAGGAAATGAGGAGGAATGGGTGTCCCTGTAGACGACGAGACCTTGTTCGCTCTATTTTTTGCTGACGACCAAGTGTTAGTAGCTGGAGATAAGGAAGATGCAAATTACATGCTCCGCAAATTAAAAGAAGAATATGAAAAATGGGGTCTTGTCATAAACATATCTAAAACCAAATATTTGAAAGAGGGAGAAAATACTGTTAACGGCTTACGGCTTGGTTCTGATACTGTTAAAGGGTGTCATAATTTTAAGTACTTGAGAGTGACACTGTCGTCCAATGGTAGAAGTATGGATGATGTAAACAATAAAATAGGCCAGGGTAAGTGAGCCATAAAACAACTAAATGGTATTCTCTGGAACAAAAACATAACGCGCAGAACAAAACATACCATCTACCACACAATTATTGAAAGCATCACAACATATGGTGCAGACTTGTGGGAACTAACTCAGAGGCAGAAAGATCGCCTGCTGGCTGTCGAGATGGATTTCTGGAGATGGAGTTGTGGATACTCCAGACTTGACCATATTAGAAATGATAGGATCAGAGAGGTTATGAATGTCAAAAGCACAATCCTAGACTACACAGAAAGGAAGTGCCTACTCTGGTATGGTCACTTACAGCGTATGCCAGACACAAGATGGTCAAAACGGGTATGGCAATGGACTCCAAATCAAAGAAGAAAGCACGGTAGACCTGCAAGATGCTGGAAAGATGAGGTCAACGAAGCAATGGCAGTGAGAGGTCTTAATGAAGGAGACTGGAATGACCGTGAACGATGGAGATTTGGATGCGAAAGGCAGCGGCAGCCGTAGAAACCTCGCTCATATATATATATACCATACGAAAGCACTGGCAGGTTGATAGAAACACAAACATACACAATCTCATACACAAAATCCCGGGAGCGGAAAGACTTACCTTAGGGGGAAAAAAGGACGGGTATACACTTGCACACACACACATATCCATCCACACATAAACAGACACAAGCAGACATCTCACAAGCAGACATATTTAAAGACAATATATGAATATAATAGAGGGAAACATTCCACGTGGGAAAAATATATCTAAAAACAAAGTTGATGTGACTTACCATACGAAAGCGCTGGCAGGTCGATAGACACACAAACAAACACAATCATACACACAAAATTCTAGCTTTCGCAACCAACGGTTGCCTCATCAGGAAAGAGGGAAGGAGAGGGAAAGACGAAAGGATGTGGGTTTTAAGGGAGAGGGTAAGGAGTCATTCCAACCCCGGGAGTGGGAAGACTTACCTTAGGGGGAAAAAGGACAGGTATACACTCGCACAGACACCCTTATACACTTCTGAGTTGAAGGCCAAAAAGTCGGACTACATGAACACACATCCACATATTGTAGGTAAAAGCATGATTTACATGAACGGATAAATCATGAACAAATCATGGAACAAAACAAAACACATATCACACCTTTCAAACAACCCTCACAAACAAGTGTGCCTGATTTCTCATCATTTGCCTTTTCTGTAGGGTTGCTAGGATTTCCTTCGGGGACCCAAAGGATGGCAGTGGGACAAGTCTGTTCTGTAGGTGATGATTTAACATCAGACCTCCTCCAGCATCTCACTTAAGTACCTGAGTGGTAGGGATCCTAGGGAAGGGGGGTTAGAAGGGTTTCCTGCCTTTGGGGCTATCTACTTTTCTTCTTCGATCCTAGCATCCACGTCTATTTTTTCTTTTCTTACTTCTGATTTGAGGTCCTGTCTATTGTTTCCCTCTTTTCATATTCACAAACTTCTATCACTGAAGCTCTTCCTTATTTCTCTGTTTACTAGAAACCTAAATCTTATCTTTAGGTAAGAAGGCCGAAAAGTCAGACTACATGAACACACATCCACATATACACAAATATACACTTCTACACAAACATTAAATTACATAAGACAAAGCCTGTCATGATGTGAGAACAACCAGCTGTTGTAGGGGAAAATGTGTGTACATATGGAAATATGCACCTATATGTAGGAAGCTATGATGGTTCTACATCAAATGTATATACGAAGAGGTGCACATAAATAAAGAACAGTGTCAGTTCTAAACGGAGATTCGAATAGGCACAATGAACACATGCGCAAAGAGAGACAAAAGCATATAATTTTATGGAACGAAAACACTACATTATGAACAACTATAAAGTAGTAATGAGTAGTGGATAAATAAGAAAGAGGCATGAGCTAAGAAAGAAAATGAAAGTAAGAAAGGAATTAGTCATGTTGATCATTAAGAAACATCAGTGTAATAAGTACTCTGATGAATTGAAGGATAGTGGGACATAAATAATACATGTAGACATAGTATCTATTGAAAATACAGAAGTTGATAAGTAGAGGAGGACTCTAGAGAGTAAATGATATATTAAAGAATGAATGCGAAGTTTAAAATAGATTTATATCTTTACTAGAAGATACTTAATTGTGGTACACATAGAAATGTATACTAGGGTAATGAACCGTGAAGCCTACTGAGAAAGAATAAGGGGGGTGTACCCGGCATTCACTAAGTATGAAGGGTAGATGTTCCTACATGGAGATAGGAGGATCTGTTGCCTAAAAATAGGGATGTTTTGTAAGGGGCATACCTACCAGAACGGATAGAGAAAGTGATCTCATAAGGTCAACTGACAAGAAAGGAATAGGTGCTGATCCTAGGAGAAGGGGGCAGTATTGTGACAAAAGTCACAAATTTTATAGGGATTATTCTGGGAAGTATGAATTTTATGAATGACTAACCTTACTAGATTTTGTGGAAACAAATGAGTGTCAAAAGAACACTTTCATTTCATCCAGAGTTCCTCCAAGCTACAAATAATGAAAACAGTACACACTAGGAAAAAGGTAGTACAAAAGATAAGAATAGAAAATATATTACTCATGTGTCATAAACACTTGAAATTTATGATTGAAAATAATAATAATAATAATAATAGTAAAGAAGAGAAAAAGAGTTCTCACAATTCCTAAATATTAGTAAAGCTGACTAAAATCATGAGTAAATGCTCATGTCTTAATAACAAAGTAAAATAAGAAAAGAGTAGAGAAACAATAAGCGAAAGATTGTTCAAGAGAGAAAAGAGAATTGTTATTGAAAAGAAAGATAAGTATATAAACTTATGTAAAACATTTATACTGTTAAGATATGAAATGTTATTATGAGTGATATTATTTGCATAATGATTATTTATAAAATATCGCATGTTCGATCTGAGGGGGGGGGGGGGTTTATTTTGAGAATTTCTGTTAAATTCTAGAACCACTCAGCCTTCTACTGTCACGAACACATGATAATTTGGATATGATTGTGTGATGGTAGAATCCTATCTACTGCATGTCGCATGTTTGTGTGTGCAGGTTTAAAATCAGTCGCGGGAAGAAAGTAGACGCGCCGGTCAAATGGCACCGACAAGTACCTGTCGGGCAATCCATAGATGTTTTTGTGAGTGTGTAAAGAAGGCCCTATGTAGCTTATATGCAGCTCTGTGCTTATTATATCATTGACTATTGTTATTAAAACAAAGGCAGTTAAAAAAGAACTCTTTAAAACTCTTGATGTAACCTTGTTATAGACAAGACTTATTTTCTGATTCCCGTTAAGAGAAGTTATGGTATCTAATCCAACTTTCTTTTTAACTGTAACTCAATTTGGTTCTGATGTTCAGCTGTATGAGAGACTTACCGGAAGTTACATGTTTATGTGGAAAGTGAGAGTTTTATTGTGTATGGAGGTTAAATACATCGTTAACGGATGAAAAGTAAACTTTGTACGTCTACTTATTTCATAAGTATAAAGAGTCTAAAAATTCCTGTACCTAGCATTATTCTATGGAGAAGAAGTGAAGAGGGTTTCCAGCAGCCAGCTAGCCAGTAAGGAAGAGTGGCTGCAAGTTCCAAATAAGTCACTTCGTAAAGAAGTGGAAGGTGGTTTGGGGGAATAAACTGAAATAACCCAGATCCACACTCACACTGTAAGTCATTAGAATGTTAGAGTCCACCCTTAAGCTCTCAGGTTTTCAAATCTTATCTGGGTCAGTCCCCAACAATCAGTCTTTCCTTTTCATCCCATCCAGTATGTCTCCCCTGACCCAGCGTTCTAGGTGACTTTTACGAACTGTACCCCTTTCCCTAAAACTCCACAGTCATTTTCCTTCACCCCTCTTCCTTCCCCTTCAACTCTTCTGCCCGAAGAAGGAGCCACTGGCTCCAAACGCTTGTAAAAGTTATACCCTAATGTGTGTGTGTTCCCCTGCCACTGCTTGATGAGTAGATTTTTTATCTATCCATTTACTGTTATATAAACAATATCTCTTTAAATGTGTAAATTAAGTATACATTTTTTTCATATTTCTAAAGTGATGTGTAACTGGCATATGACTAGTAGTAGTAGTAGTAGTAGTAGTAGTAGTAATTATTACTATTATTGCTGATATGTGGAAAACTGTAGGTGGTGGAACAGTCAAGAAGATATATGGAGTCCTTCAAAAAGTCTGGGAAACAGGAGCTTTACCAGAAGATTGGAAAACAGCATTAATCCATACAATCTACAGAAAAGGAGATAAAACTAACCCCAAAACCTATAGAGGAATTTCCCTCCTTCCAGCAATTTACATAATTCTTTCAAAGCATTACAAAACAGGCTGGAAAGCCAGCTAGATCAGCAATTAGGAGAGTACCAAGGGGGGTTCAAAACAGGATGATCCATTGTGGCACAAATTTTAAATCTGAAGCTTATAATCAGGTATAAAAGAATGAGAACCAAAAGTATTTACATATCATTTGCAGACATAAAAAAACCATATGACTTGATCGATAGAGAAACATTATTCATCAGCTTAAGTGCGTTTGGAGCTGACAAAAAATCAGTGGCAATCATAAAAGACACACAATGAATATGAAGAGTAAAATTAAAATTTTAGGTGAAACTTCCAAGGCATTCGAGGTCAAAAACAGTGTAAGACAAGGAGATGGACTGTCTGTACTGGTATTTAGTTGTGTGCTAGAAAGAGTAATCAGGGAATGGAAGAAAAGAATAGAACAAGAAGAAATTTAAAATATCATAACTGGGAGAAAAGGGGATAAACTGAGTCATGATTGTTTGGCTTTGGCAGATAATCTTGCCATCTTAGCTGAATCTATAGAAGATGCAATAAAGCAGATAAATTTCCTACAAGAGGTAGCTTTAAGAAGTAGGCCTATATATCTTTTCAAAAACCAGAGTGTATGACAGATGTGAAGGAGGTACCAAAATACATGGAAACTGATTATAGATGAATGTAAGTGCTATAAATTTAAATATCTAGGTGAAACAATGAAACCTAATGCTTTGGACAAAGAGGCTAACTTACTAAGAGAAAGAAAAGTGGAAGTGACTCTGTCTCTAGATCAGAATGCCACTGTGCTTCAGACTACCTTTTATTAAATACAACCAAACAATTTGGTGAAAGTATAATATAAATAATAACTTCAACCCCAAGATGAGTATAATATAACTGTCTAGATAAAAAGTCTGCTCAACAAGCAGCAAGAGGAGAAAAAAACAGGGAAAGTTAAGGAAATTTGCAAGATTTTGAAGTCAGTGGCATCTGCTTCCAGAAGAAATACTGAAAGGGTTGAAAGGAGGTTGAAGAAAATGCACTGGCATGGTATAGGAAATGGGGAGAGTTATGCAAAGTCACCCAGAACCCCAGCTCAGCAGAAACTTAACTGGACAGGATGATATGGAAAGACTGATTGTTGTTGATAGTTGTAATGGGACATCCTCCTCTAGCATTCTTTTCCTCGACAGTAGTTATCGATACTAGTATTATTTTTCAAATTTTAGAGTGGTCAGTATTATCTCAGTTGCTTTTCTGAAAATTTTCATTTAATTTTATACACACTACATTATATTTCAAGCTAAAATTTATGAAAAGGAATTACTTTATAAAATATTTTAGTTTTGATGCTATAATCGATAAGTACCAATTCTGAATGTACAGTTAAAATTATTTTTCTTAGAAACGTTTGAAATTCGAATTACTTGCATACTTAAAATTTCTATTATTAATTACCCAATCGTGTACTGTACACTATGTTTATTTTTGGATTCATTTATGAAATAAGAACAGAAATTAATAATGTAACTAAAACTAGCAGGAATTCATTTGTTAAGAAAAATTGTAAACCCTTTGGAATACTGTTATTTCCAAAGTGTGTGGGAGTCATAAGTTTGCCCCTGATGTGATTGGACACATTTTTGTATAATAGATGTGAACAATGTAATTTCAGCTTTGTTAATTTGAAAAATAAATACTGTGTGATATACTAAAATGCGAGAAAATCAGAGGAAAATATACTTACGTAAAAAATTCTGCAACAACAATCTTCCAATTTATTTAGTTCAAACCAGCCATGAGGACCTTATGTTAGATTTTCAGCTTCAAGAATCAGACCCGTAGACAAGAAGAATGGGAACCATCTCAAGATAAGTAAATTTGAAAGTTTATTGTAATCTTCACTCCTCTCAAATCTTCATAAAAGACTTTGCTTATTAATTACTTGGACTGGGCATTGTTTAATGTGGACAATAGATGGAAGAAGGAAGGAGGAGGTAGATTACAGACTGGTGGACAATATTTGAAAACCTGAGAGTTTAAAAGTGGTAGATAGGGTTATAACAAAGATTACTGACAGGTCATTGTGCAAAAGTTAATTAGAGCAGACAGCCAAGTGCATTATACATAGTAGACAGGTGGAGGTGGGAGTGGGGAAATTGACAGATCAGAAAATAAATGATACAGAAAATTAAAATGGAGTTAAGAAAGGGATAGCTATGGAAAAGGAATGCTAAAAACAAAACGAAAAATAATGCAAAGTAACACATATTGGGTTGTGAGAACCCAGGACATGTTGTAATGCCAGTTACCAACTGTGTAGTTCTGAGAAACTGGTGTCTGTGGGAAATGTCCAAATGCTACAGGCACTGAGGTCACAACTGTTATGTTGTAGAACATGCTCTGGTCTACAAAGACTTCCCTTCTATATTAAAGACACCAATCATTTCCCAGATCATCTGAAATCTGTGGCCATACCACTCCCACCATACACCTTTCTTGTCATCATTGATGCCACCTCCCCTTACACCACTATTCCACATGCACAGGGACTGTCTGCTGCTGGACATTACCTCAACCAGCACCCAACTGATTCCAAACCCATGACGTCATTACTAACAACTAATTTACCTTTGAGAGGCAGACATACAAACAGATCACAGGCAGGGCAATGGGATCAAGGATGTATCCTTCCTATGCCAACCATTTCATAGGTTGTTAGGATGTGATTTTCCTGGGATCCCTAAGCCTTCAGTCCTTGGTTTGGTTTAGAAACAATGATGATGTCCCTGCCATGTGGACTTATGGTAAGGCTGACCAATTAAAATTTTTGGAATCTCTATACCACATTCTCCCAATTGAATTTAGTACAGTGTTTTTCCAAATCCCATGCCACCTTCCTTGATTTTGATCTCATCCTCACTGCTACAGAATTCTACTCACATTAAACCTATGAAGAAACAACAGCACTTACATTTTGACATTTTCCGTCTTTTCCATGATAAACGCCCTCCCATATAGACTTGGCATTCAAGGCAAATGTATTTGTTCACATGCAGACTCTTTACAGCAATACGCCACCATTCTCACCTCAGACTTCACTGGTCATAATTAGTCCATCAGGCTAGTTCTAAAGCAGAATTCCTGGGCCATCACACCTGATACTGGTACTATTGATCCCTCCAAAAAACAATTTAAGAGTACATCTCTTGTCACTCAGTACTGTCCTGGTCTTGAATGAATTAGTGAACTACTTGGACAAGGCAATGACTTCCTAAAAATCATGCCCTGAAAAGACGTCCATTCTGTCTGATTTTATGCCCTCCCATCATTCCCCAGTCTCAGCAGTATCCTGATGAGAGCCTGTGCTTCTGCACCCATTTTCTTATCTTATGGCTCCTACCCCTGTGACCATTACCACTATCCACCCTCCTACCACCAGCTATACCATCCCTATAACCGGCACACATTCAAAGGGAGAGGCACCTTTGAAATGATAAACACCATGTACCAGCTGTAATGTAAGCAATGTTCAGCCTTCTGTATTGGTATGACTACCACCAAGTTATCAATTAGGATGAATGGACATATGTGCACTCTGGATTCTCCCCCATGGCACCAGTTTCTCAGAACTCTGCAGGTGGTAACTGGCATTACAACATGCTCTTGATTCTTGCCACCCACCTGGCCCTAATTTATGTAATCTTCTGCAGTCTCAGTATTTTTCTTTTCAGTAACTATTCCTTTCTTCCCTCCCTTTTAGGTTACTACATCTTTTATTTTCTCACTGGTCTATTTTTTCTCACACCCACCTCCACTTGTCTACCATATATATTGCACTAAGCTTTCAGCCCTTATTATCTCTTGAAATATGGTTTGTAGGTAATCTCTGTCTTGCTTTTTATCCTATCTTCTATTTTTAAGCTTTCAGGTTTACAAATCTCATCTGCTGCAGTCTTGAACAGTCAGCCTTTCCTTCTCATCTTGTCTGGTAAATCTCCTCCAACCTGGAGCTCTGGGTGACTTTTCCATAACTCTTCCCATTCCCTAAACCTTGGCAATCCCTTTCCTTCATCCTTCTTCCTAGACCTTCATCACTTCTGCCAGAAGAAGGAGCCACTAGCTCTAAAAGCTTGCACATTTGCTTAACTTTTATGTATGTTTTCTGCTCTTGCTGCTTGGTAAATAGATTTTTGATCCATCCAATATAATTATATTTCCAAAAAATGATTACTTTAATTGATATACAAACAATTAGATGAAAGAGAAAAGATGGAAAAGAAAATCTGCAGGAAAAACTTAAGACCAAAAAATCATAGTGGAAAGTGGAAATTAAGAAGTAATAAAGAAATTTATGAAAAAAAAATAGAATGAATATTAGACATAATGAGAAAGAGAAGAGTTGTATTCTACGGACACTGAAAGGGGTAGTTAAAAAAATAACAACAGAAAGATTTTTAACTTTGTTGTCAAAAAATTATTTGTATCAGAGGAGTAAGATGTACCTGAGGAAAATAGGGAAATAATGGAGGAAGAAACTGTAGAAAGAGAAAATATCAGAGCTAAACTAAAAAGTTTCAAGGGCTTCCTGGAGAAAATAAACAAATTGACAGATGTAATACAGACAGGGGAAAGAAGCTAAACGCAAAGGGAAAGAATGAAGAACTGGTGGAAAGAAAGAAGACATGCAGAGAGAAGGAAGAAGACATAAGATATTTCATGTGGTCCTTAGTAGGTCAACAAAAATGAAGTAATAATAATGACAGTAATAATAAAAATTAAACAGCTCTTCTGTAAGAGAAACACACACAGCTTGTTAACATTATTGGTACTTACAATGCAGACAAAACACTTTGTATTACATTAAAAGTGCTCCTAAGTGTATTGTGAGTCATATTATCACAAAAATAGAGGAAAAGAAGAAGTAGAAACAGTTAAACATAGTGAACAGTTAAACATATTGAAACAAACCAAGATAACAAGTGCTTAGTGAAATAATACTGTGAATACAGTCAAGTTTGTGAAAATAAATGAAAAAAAAAAAAAATCAAGTCTACAGGTGCAATTTTTGCTGTTACAAGAGCGTTTGTTACGATATCAAGCTAGTGAAATAAACTGTGGACACAGTGTAAATATAAATCAATGCATGTACTAGTGAAAACATTTCAAATAAGTATGTCGGGCGCTAATGACCATAGCAGTTTTGCGCCCTAAAACCAAAACAAAAAATAAGTATGTAGTACAATTCTGAACGATATGTTTAAAGTGCACAAATGAAATGGAAATGAAGACACAACAGTACCAGTATTCCAGGTATGTTTACTCTAACACAATTTTTTTTTGCGAAGCATGGAGCAGAAAAGTAAAGAACTATTGTCATAATGCACGGTATGTAAATTAGTCAGCGCAAGGCACAGAATGAAATCAATGGCTCAAAACTAAACAAATAGACCATAAAATGGTACAAGGAAATACTCAGGATGAAATTTCACGACAACGAATGGAAGATGAAATTTTACGAGAGGATGCTCTAATTGCACATCTTACTGATAGTTTGAAGACTCTAACAGAACAATTAAACTGTATGAGTGCCACAAACAGTGTGTCGATTCTTTCAGATGACCAAAAATGTGGACCAAATTTACAAAAGGAAAAACAAAACAGCGGCATTGCTGAATGTTCCGATAATTGTGTTACATCACACATCCCAGTAAAAGCAAATACTGAACAAACAGAAAAGGAATTAACAGGAAAAGGGACCAGGAATCAATGTAATACAGCTATGCCAGAAACTAAAGTTCTTATGTCGACTGACAAAAACGGCAGAAACTATGCAAGCCTGTTAAATGAATTATCACAGAAATGCTCTCTATAACATCCTTTGTTAAACCAGGTGTGTTATTTAATGAAGTTACAAGAGACATTCATAGCAGAATCAAACACCTAGGAAAAGAAGACACTCTAATAGTCTGTGCAGGATCAAATGACAGCAGATACTGGAAGATGACCTGTAATTTAAAAAATGGTGCAGAAGAGTTAATCAGGAATATGTTACACCCGAAGGTGATACTGTGTACAATTCTATACCAGTAAGGCAGGGTACAGAAAAATTATGTCATTTATCAGCTGAACAAGTACACTGTAAAAACCTGTGAACAATACAATCATGTCCCAGTACTTGACGTAAACAGATTCCTAAGAAGACAAGATTTCACATGGCAAGAATTGCATGTAAACAAAAGTGGAAAAAAGAAATTATGCAGAGAATTAAAGTAGGCAATTACAACCAAAAAGCAGACCATAGTCATGGGAAACAACATAGCAGCAACCAACATGCCAGAAGTAGAAAAATCTTGTATAGAATCACCAGGAAGATGAAAAAACTGGACCATCACATTCCAACAATGTGATTGACCACACTGAACCAAGAAAAATAGAAGCAAATTCAGAATTAACAGCTGTATTGGAACAAGCAACATCATCATCATCCCAGTCAACAGCAGAACCACAATCATAGGCAACAGCAGCAGAGCCACAGTCATCAGTGGCAGCAGCATCCCCAGAATCATTATCATCAGAAACACATGTAACAAGAAAAGAATCAACATCAATAACGAAAAATGCAACATCATCACTAGCAGAAGTAATAGTAGCCACTCATCCTCCTAAGATGACAAGAAGTTCACCACCATGCCAACTGAAGGAGCAGTCAACATTGGAAAACTCATCAAATGGTCGTTTACTGAGGAAGAAGAAAGCAGCAGTTCCATCCCATCTCAATGACTTTTTGCTGAAGGGCTACAGGAGAACCACAGTTAGATAAGTAAAAGTGTAATGTTCTTACATATGAATGTGTAGTCTCCTAAGAACAAACTTAATGAACTTCAGTATTGGCTGGAAAACTTAAACTGCACAGTGATTTCAATAAATGAACACTGGCTTAGCAATGAGGAACTAACATTAAGTGTACCATATGGATATGAATTGGCAACCAGCTACTGTAGAACAAGTATTAAACATGGTGGTGTATTTGCATATGTTAAAAATAGTGTGAACCTAATCTATGAAGCTATAGATGTAAGTGGACTGTGCATAGAAGCAAAATTTGAAGCTGCAGCCATAATGTTGCCAAGCCAGGAAATTATAATAGCTTCAGTATACCACCTCCCAAAACACAATGAAGACCTGTTTGTGGAGCTTCTGGAGAAACTGATACTGATGCTACTCAAATACAAAAATTACAGAATACTAATATTTGATGATATCAATATAGACGATAGGTTTATGAATAGAAAGGTTGATCACTTGCTAAATACATTAAGGTCCCTTAACTTCAGTTGCATAAATGACAAACCCACAAGACAGGAAGCATGTCTAGATAACATAATTATACGTCTGCTTGTGTGTGTGTGTGTGTGTGTGTGTGTGTGTGTGTGTGTAACTGTCCCTTCCCCCCCCCCCCCCCCCCCCCCCCCCCCCCCCCCCCGCAAGGTAAGTCTTTCTGCTCCCGGGATTGGAATGACTCCTTACCCTCTTCCTTAAAACCCACATCCTTTCGTCTTTCCCTCTCCTTCCCTCTTTCCTGATGAAGCAACCGTGGGTTGCGAAAGCTTGAAATTTGTTTCTGTGTTTGTGTTTGTTATTGTCTCTATCGACGTACCAACGCTTTCGTTTGGTAAATTACAGAATCTTTTTTTTCTTTTAGATATAACATAATTTGTGTTTCATCTAAACAAAACAGCTAGGCATTGCAGAACATGAGGGACTATGGCTCAGACAAACTCTTTACATTAAGGCAAATAAAACTTCCATAGACTGTAGAAAAATTGTAAGACCAATTAATGAATCAAAGTAAACAAGTTGATAAATAAACTGAATTTAATAAAACGGGATAAAATAATACTCACTGTAGATGCAAATGAATCTACCAACAAATTTCTAGAACTATTAACTGAAAATTTTGAAGCATGTTGTCCTAAATGCCGCAAGAAAATATCAAAGCAAAATCATTACACCAAACCACAAAATCTAAAAAGCTGGTACACCCCACATCTAAGTAGAATAAGAACCATAATGCTACTCTATCGTGATAGGTCCAAGCACTATAATGCTGACAAGGAAATGGACATGAAAGTGAAAAGGGTTTACAGGTCTGAAATCAAGGCAGCTAAGTGCAAAGCAAATGATACATATAAACTGAACTCAGTAAATAAATGCAAGCTGCATGGGAAATTATTAAAACAGAAACTAACTGTCATGATAAAGTATACCAGACACCAATTACACCTGATATTCTAAATGCACATTCTGTCAGTCCTCAATCAGATAATAGCATAATCGAGAAATTTTTACTATATTCATTAGTCCACTTGAAGAACAAAATCATTCCAGTGCTGAATAGACTGGGTTACCATACTGCTCAATTTATAGAACTATAAACTATAGTTTTGAGTAGGTACTGTACCTGCAGAGTATTGTGTTTTGATACACCAAGTAGAAATGCTACTCTTACAGCACTAGTTTTGTCAGAAACAATAGGTGCAGATGCCCATGTCTGCCTGATCGCTGCTCGAGCTTCAAAGTTACCAACAGCTGAGCATACAACAATGAGGAGAAACAGCTTTTCACTACAAATATCTGGTTGAGGAATAATTGCTGTCAAATTCTCTGGCAGCACATAGAGCCGCAAATCTCTGCTTGTATTTACAGACCAGCCTGGAATATTTAGTGTAATCAAATAATATTGCATTTGACAGTTTTTTTTTTTAAAAAAAAAAAAAAGACTGTAAAATAAACATTTTCAGTAAAATCCACCACATCTCAATTCCATTACAGCACACCATGACCACAAAAGCATTCTTTATCAAAAGCCATAAATTTATTGAGATACTCAATGGCACCAACAGTCAACTTTTAAATAAGTGTATACTTCTTTATATCCTCTTAGGATTCCATTAAACAGACCCTCATGGGGCACTACACAATTTCAAGAATACAAAACAAGAGATTATGTTTTATAAAATATTCTTGGTCTTAATGCGATATAAATTACAGTAACCCTAGCTTTTGACAACAAAATTATTTCTGGAACTATTTTTATAAATTTATTTTTGTACTTCAACTTTCTTGCACGTAGGAACCTAACAAGATGGCATGAAAAATGATTCATTTTCAATGAAATGTAATCAATGTTCATATTCTACAACCCTCCTTGGTTTATCTGAGAACACTTCCTCATTCTCTTTTAGCACTCAATAAAATTCCCTCTTTTCACTTAACAATTTGAAGACCAGTCACTTAGAGGAATTTTGGGCCTAGAAAATGAGTCATTTATGACATTATTTAAAGTGTTCCTGGTACATATGTAATACATATATCTTAAAGAGTAATACATACTAAAAAAGACCAAGCTTCAAGATTTATTTTCATATTTACTTTAGTTCTTCAATAGGTTATAACTTCTAAAATCTTGATGACAGTAAGTATAAATGTCTTTCTAAAAAAAGAAGTTCAAGGTGAGTTACTAATCAATTTATACCTATTGAGCTTCAGAAATTTTTTGCTCCCTCAACTAACATGACATATCTGTAGAAGACTTACAGCAAACTGTGAAACATGAAATTGTCTCGAGACAATCACATATTGGCTCAGCCATTTGTCACAGCAGCTATTACATTTGATAGTGTTTCTTTCAAAATAATTCTAGAAATTGACAATGGAAGGCAAAACTTTGAAGAGACAAGCAGCAAGACATCCATACAATGTTCTCATATGAAATGAGTCCAGTTTCGAGCAATAGTAGGGTAGCTCATGTGGCGTAAAAATCATCGGGCAGTTTTCTCCATAAATCCTGCACTATTTCTGACTCAGATAATCTTCCTCTTTGATATTCTAACTTCATAAATCATTCTCACAACACACTTTCATGGAGGTCCTCCCATGAATTGCTGACATTCATATGATTACAAATCCATACCACAAATTATCTTATTTTTGGACAGACCAATATTCTTCCAAGAAGTTGTCCTTAAATTTAGAAAATGTCTCTTCAGTATGATAAGTCCAAATTTAAACAACACCTTTTTACATTGCCTGCCAGGGCATCAACCACTGTATATTTTCTGCTTGTCACTCATTTCAACATGTAGAATTCTACCACAATACTTTATGAGATCTTCACTGTGCATCCAACTTGTTTCTTCCATGAATCAAACATTCTTCCTTGCTCAACAGCTCTGTTCTATGTACCACTAATTGTAGAGAATTTGTCTGTCTTGTAATTCTTGTTGCAATAATCCCATCTCAAAGCAAATTTCTAATGTTGTATTCCCAATAGGTCCTTTTAACTTCCGCTTTCCACAAAAACCTTAGCAGATATCTACATCACTTTGAACATTCAAAATTTTGATTCTCAATACTGGGTTCTCTACATGTTTCTTCATGGATTTCAGTTTTTTAATACTGAAATGGATTCTTGTGCCTTAGTAGTACCTTACTGTCCAAAACTGGTTCAATGCTCTTTTTTACTTGCTCTACTTCTGAACCAAACCTCCTGACGATTTTTACAACTTGACTTGAGCTTCAGTCAGTTCTTTCTTAAGAGAACGCATAATGGATTTAATGAGTTCTGTATTCTCTCACTCTATTTGTTCAAAATAGGCAAATTTACTTTTGTTTTATTTGTGAAATTAGTCTCTATTTTCCTAATTCTAACTTTCTTTTCCATAATTTTGGCTTCTATCTTAATACTGTTTGCTTCTATGTTACTGCTAAGATCACTTTGCAGGATAATCATATTTCTTTGCATCATGTCCATATTAGTACTCATGTTCTTTTTAAATATTTGTTTCATTTCAGAATTGAAGAATTGCTGTTTGACATCTGCATTCTGATTCAGTTCAATAATTTCATTTTCATAATCTTCCAGTTCAGCTTGAATTTCAACACAAAATGAACTGTGTTTACTTAATGGATTTGTAACATTATATGTGCCTGCACAAACTACTGCTTGTGTCATGTGTTATCCCCCACATAAAGCTTCTGTGTTCTCCTCTTGACAACTTCCATATTCTATGTCACCTTCTATGTGTCCAGTTTCTGTGTTGCTTCTTGCATTTTTTGACTCCATCTTAATTATAGCATTTCCTACTACAATTCATATTCAGATTATAGTGTTCTCCTAGTGTTCCAAAATCTCTTCAGAGATTGTGGGGTGAAGGTCTTTCTGATCCTGACTCATGAGCTGTGGGACAAACTTGGCAACAACATGATGTCAAGTGCATGGGAATAAAATTATATAACCATCTTCCAACTTTTATACAAGAAATCCAAGAAATAAATAAATTCAAACAGACAGTGAAATCTCTTTTAATAAAAGACTGCTTTTATACCATCCAGGAATACTTGGAATCAAATTTGTCTTAGTGCATGATAATGTATCAAAGCTGAATGTTGTTCAGTCAATTTTGTCACATCATGTAACAATTCTCTGTAAAGCTGTAACTTTAAGTAACTTTTGTAGGTAATGTAAAATAATCATTCTTCTGTGTTCTTGTTTACTGTTTTAGACTCCTGTAAACTGAATATTTGTATTGACGTATCCCATATCAGTTGTACAAGCCATTGTACTGATTTGATCTACAGGACAAATAAATAAATAAATAAATGCATTCCAAGATGCTGCATCAGGATTTCATGACATGATTCAACTGACACATTACATATGTCTCTCAGACAGTCAGTCTTTGACTGGCAAGCACAATTTTGTTGATTGTATTGTATTGTATTTTTTATTGGTTCTGTTGTCTACATAGCAGCTTATGCATAAGACATTGGACAAGTCAAGTTATAAATATAAGGCTGAAAGTCATTACAAGGCATACATATTTAAGGTTACAATAATACACTTTACACGTAAGTATTTATATAACACATTTCATAAATTTAAATATTGTTCAATGGAGTAAAAGCAGTGATGCTGTAAATATGACTTAAGAGATTTTCCAAATGTATTGATCTCAGTGATAGCTTTTATGTTTTCAGGAAGTTTGTTGTAAAGCTTAACTCCCATGTGAAAAGTACCTTTTTGGCACAGTGCTGTGCTGATTTGAGTCATATGTAAGTTTCTGTTTTGTCTGGTAAAGTGCTCATGTATTTCACAGTTTTTTTGCAGTCTCCGGTCCTTGCCTATTACATTTACTTTAAAGAACAAAAGGGTTTCCATAATGTATGCACATGGTAATGGAGGAATACCAGATTTCGTAAACAGGGGTTTACAAGAGTCTCTAGGCTTGCACCCAAACAAGATTCTAATGGCCCTTTTTTGTAGTTTAAAAGTGCTATTAGCTGTTTTAGAGTTTCCCCAGAAGGTGACCCCATATCTAAGACGAGAATGAAAGTTTGCATGATATGCATTCAATACTGTTTTCTCACTACAGCATGATTTTAATGAACAAAGAAGGTAACATGTTTTGCTCAGTTCTGCATTGAGATATTCAATATGCTTATTCCACCTGATGTTACTCTGCAGCCAAAGTCCTAAAAATATGGTTTCAGTATTGTTACCAACTGGTTCGTCATTGATAGAGACTGATGGGATAAACATGTCCTTGTTAGGAACATTGTGGAATTTTAGAGCAATGGTTTTCTTACTGTTTATTACAAGCTGATTACTCTGTGCCCAGCTGCTAAGTTGTTTCGTGACCATGTTTACTGTCTGCTGTAACTGTTCATTGTCATCTCCTTTTAGTAGAATCGTGGTGTTCCTGACATGAGCATTGCTGGTAGATGTTGAAGGGCATCCTGAACGAGGGTCACCTTTAACTTCCGTCTGGCCATTTTTAAACAACTTGAACCATTTTAACACTGAGTACAGCTTAATTATTCATCACCATAGGTTTTCGGGATCATTTGCTGTATCTCTGTAAAGGTTTCCTTGAGTTACATGCAAAATTTAATGCAGACACATTGCTTCTCTAATTCTGCCATCATGAAAATTGCAAACTGTGTGACACAATATTCTACTCAATACAGCACCATACAATAACTAAAACACACACAAAAATGAAACTTCTGGCAGTTACACAATAAACACAAGCATATGCTGGGATGCCAACTGCATTTCACTCCAACATACAATTGCTGCAAAATTACTGATGTTCCAGAATTTTTTGAACAGACCTCATAATTACAAATATAGTCATTTCCACAACCTATGTGTCAGGTTCTATATTAAAGTCCAGTGATCGGATTATATACTAGTCTGTACTATTGACCATTTCCATTAGAAGCTTCTGTTGCTGCTCTAAAATACTATACTATAAATTCCAGGAACTATCAATATGAGAATGTTCTGTAATTTGTAAGGTATCTCTTTAGTCTTTTTGAGCAGTCAGAAAGTAACTTTAAACAGTTGTCTTTCAAGAATACAGCCTATTTTGCTAAGCATAAAGCCACAAAAAGTGAGTATTGCTGTAGCTGAGTCATTTATTTTGGCTAAACACCTTCAAGCTCTCAAAAACACTGATACACATTTGATATTGTACCTACCATTGCCCTTCTTTTCAGATGGTCTTGTAATGAATATTTTTGGAATCCATGTAGTCATTTTTGGAGATTATTGTAGATGGATGAATCAAAGTATTTAAAATCACTGTTTTCTGAGCCAGATGAGTGCTCTGTGCTCTGACTTATAAATCTGCAAGTGTTGGTTTGCAATATACATAGTGCTCCAGGAGCACGTGAAGTTAAATTCAAACTTCTAAAAATAATTTTCTCTTGAACATATTCACATTTTCGCAACACAAAGACTGCTCCATTACATTTTTGGTGTGCAGGCACATAAATTCTTTGAATATTTTGGCTGTGTAACATTCAGTCATCTTCAGAGTGAGCCAAAAGTTGGACACTACAGTCCTTGCCCCATCCTTTTAAACCAACAGACCATGCCACTGTGCATGCAGTCAGTGGTACAGTGTCATAGATGTTGATCAGTGGAAAAGAAGTACACATATGAATGAACTGAATCTGTGGTTACACGGTTCATTCACCCTGGGAAGACGATGTATCACTGTCGCTTGCACTGTGGTGACATCTTGGTATGGTTATTAAAGAAGGTGTCTAACGTTTTTTCAGATGACATGAGACTGTGTGGTATTGGGTTGCAAGGCATACATGTCTCTCAATTCAGTTAACTTCTTCTTTGCCAAAAACTATAGCAGATTACAGGAATTTATTAACCTACTTCTCTATTCTTGAAATAATTTGTGAACTCATGGAACACTTTCAGATCGTTCTTGGTACATTTTCATCTCTCAACTCAAAGCAACATTTACTATTTTTCACATAAGTAAGTAAACTCTGGCAAGCCAAATAGTGTCTTTAAACACCAGACTTGATACAACACAAGTACAATATCATAGTAACAATCCAATAATTTATGGACATCACATGTGCCCTGCCTCATGCAGAGCTAAGACGTGAAGTAATATTAAAGTCTCTAGTCTCAAGCGAGTCCAATACATGAATGTGCATAGAAATCTATATTCAATTGTTCATTAGTCTTTTTTCCAAACAACACAGACACTATCACATCAAAGAATAGTACATAATTATTCCTTGAGTTTTCATCATGTCTTCTGTGGCACTGGCAGCAAACACTTGTCGTCGTCAGTGACTCACCCCTCTTACAGTCTTCTAATAACAAACTTCTGACCTGCACATAGAAACAGGTGGATCGGTAGGAACGTTCTCACTCTCCTGCACTTGTACCTAAAATATGGGGCATTCGAGACAGTGGAAGGCCGAGTGTTTCTACAATTCACACTGAAATTCTTGAGGCACTACAAGTGCTGGATTATAATAAGACTTATCAAACCTAAAACTGCTAGCTCTATTACTTAATAAAATTCTTCCACAAATGGATTTCAAATGCTTATTTCAACTCCAAGTGCCTAAAAGGTGAAGTTGTCACTGCAGTTTAGATATTTTCATACAGCATAGTAACCAGTGTTCAGGGGATCTTGGAAACACCAGCCTTCTGGATCACCAAATCATTTTTAACATTTAATACTCATTTCTAAAAAAATATTTTTTGTGTAAAATTTTGTGTAAAGATTTGTGACCACAGAGCAGATGTTCATATTTGTATTATCTGTGTAATAAAAGAAGGTGCAGCCTTCAAATATTTTAGAGAGCAGCTACGAGAAGCCTGACTGTTCACATTTGTCTTTCTGCTTTCAGCTCTAATAATGTAAGCATCATGGGCTGTACGTCTATATTATTTCAAGACACCATCTTATTTTTGAGGTATTAAGGTGTTGATTATTTAATAATACAACAGATCACATGTTTATCTCAATATTTATTGTATTATGAGTTCTACTTTACAGCATTCTACACAGGGAAGATGCAACAGTTTGATGTGGCAATGATCTGTAAGTGGCATAATTTCATTACCAATCTGAAATGTTCATTTTCACTTATTGAATAACCTGAGCCTGCAGTCATTCAGACAAATAGTGTTTTTCAAATCAATCAGAAAGCATAGAGTTGTTATCAAATTGCAGTATGAAATTTACGTTTTCTAAAATTCATCCAGTCCACATCCTCCGTTGCACCACTCCCAACACCAATCTGGAACTCTTACAGGCTTCAGTTTGGTAAAATTTTGAAATATTTCAGTTGGTGGAGGTGGAAAATACTCACACTAGCTACCACTTCCACACAGTTACTAAACAATGCCTGTTGCGTGGAACTGTGATTGTTTTCATTGTAATAATTGTCCCCCCCCCCCCCACCCCACCCCTCCATAATTGATTTGAGTATTATTGCAGGGACATACAAGCCAAATGTAAATTGAACTTGGAAGAAATGTAATAAAAAGGAAATACCAAAAGAAACCAATAACAGCTTGAAGTTTTGGGTACTAGGCCACAATATTATGCTTTTTTATTTAAACATATCAGCAATACCTTACTTTTCTAACTTAGTTAGTTAGATACTGCCATACAATACAATACGGTAATGGTGGGAGACTTAAAAATATGCAGTTTTGGTAGTACAACATGGGTGATCTTGTTGCATCTCACACGTAAAAGTGTATTATCAAAGTAAACACAATCAGCGTTATGGTCATTCATTGACAGTTAATGTCATTTACTACAAAAATGCTTTACTACAATTAATCAATCTTCCATTATTGTGGTGAAAAATGTCAGAAACTAATTGTAGTACACCATCTTTATGCAGAGAAAAACCCGGCAGGGTAGCTGAGAGCGTTAACGCGCTGCTTCCTGGACTTGGGCAGGCGCGCCAACCCCGGATCGACTCCGCCCAGTGAATTAACGACGAGGGCCGATGTGCCACCCAGCCTGGATGTGGTTTTTAGGCAGTTTTCCACATCCAGTTAGGTGAATACCGGGCTGGTCCCCGTGTTCCGCCTCAGCTACACGGCTCGCAGACATCTGAACACATTCACCCTATTCCATGGATTACACTCGACGCAGACAGTTGGGGTACACTAATCCCGTCCTGGAGGGGTACAGGGTGGCAGCAGGAAGGGCATCCGGCCACCCATTAACCATTAACATGCCAAATCCGATTAACGATGGCTGACCCTGCGTAGCTGCGGGATAAGGCTCAAGTGATAGATAGATCTTTATGCATAGAAAATAATGAGGTAGAAGTGAGTTTAAACATAAAGGATATTCATGCTGCTGTGAATGAAACCAATATACAACCTGAAGGTGAAAGAGTTCAGCTATATGTTCAGCCACCCCTAAGTAATTAACAGACTTCCAACACAATGGTTCAAACTTCAGCCAATGTGGCATCCCTGCCAGGACAAGTTTTTAGTAAACTTGAAATATGACAGATGTTGTATAAGCTATTAGTTGAAATGACAAACTTCAACACAAAGTTCAATAAAATAACAAAAAAATATCACAATGCAGATTTCAGATGTTCTCAAACAGAAAGAAACTGGAGTTTCTCTTTATTACCTTTTGCAAATGTTGAACAAGTAGAGGAACTTCTTGTAGAAAGTAATACAAATGACTTCTCTATCCTACCATCTGCCATGTGTAAGGGGCCCGCAGGCCCTTACTACTAAGTTTGCGCTCACACAGGTCGACAGGGCAACTATCGAGTAGTGTGTGTGCAGGTCGCGAGAGCTAGAGGGGGTTCACCGGAGTGCCGAGTGCTGCTTGGGTAGATTCCCGCGAGGCGGGAAGAACTGGGCGGAGAGCAGTGTGGAGAGTGCCGGGTCAAGGTGTGGTAGGTTCCCGCGAGGCGGGCAGAGCTGTGCAAAAGCCAGCAGTTGAGTTAATGTAAATTATCGACAAAGGGAGTGGCCATCGCTGTGGTTTAACCCCTTTGTATTAATATTATATGGGAAAGTGAGAAGGTTTAATTGCAGAGTGATTTCAGTGATATTAAGTGCCGTTATTGAACCTCCGCGTCTACCGCGCCGGCATTACTTGGATTACAGTGATTGGACGTTGCGTGTGACGATTAAGAATAACTAAAGAAACCTGTGCTGAGATTAGCCGTCATTAACAGTGTATTGACGAAGGCAGTGGCTGTCTCCTTATTTTGTGCTTTTGCTAAGAATATAGATCTTGTTTGTGAAACTGTGTTGTGTCCTTCTTACCACCAAACAGTACTTATTACAGTATTTGCGAAGGACAATACGGAATGTAACATCCCCTGAGCAGTCCAATCCGATTGCCAGCCCATTAGGTACACGGTCACATTAATTAATTATCTAATTTTGGGCTGCTATTTAGATCCCGAACTAGCGGGAACAATAAGAGTAAATAAAGGGCATGTTACACCCTTGGCTTACCGTGAAAGGACAAGTGCAATTTTCGGACGAGTCGTACTAATTTTTCAATGTGGAATCGGGACAGTGCATGAACGATAAAATCGCGATAAGGAACAGTGCATTTTTTGAACAATACGAAGTAATAATATCTCACGATTGTGACTAAACTATTTTTCTTGCCATATTAAATAGAACAATGGCGTCAATAAACTGTGTTATAAAGTGCAAATGCGAAAATCCGCGCGAAAAACCGTGAAAAGTGGACACTAAAGAGAGACACGTGTGAACAGTAAAATAGTGAGACGAGCCGAGATTTCGTCACAAAAGTTGTTAGAAAGGTGTTTAATGATAACAAGTTGACTGAAATTGTTTTTTGCACGGTGAAAATCGGACGGTTTCATGTGGACCCATAAACTGGTATGCTGACGATAATGTATTGTGGCGACGCAATTAGTGAATGACGTCACGCAGACTCGTGTAGCAGTTGCACCAAAGAGCTTTGATCCGCGAGGTGATTTCACACGACACCACGGCGAGCGACGCGACTTCGAGATACCGAGCGCAGTCCCGGCATCTAGCGGCCGAACTACAAACTACGCCCGCCTACAGCGCCACGGAGCGACGCAACTTCGAGACAACGAGCGCAGTTCCGGCATCTAACGGCCGAACTACGAACTACGCCCGCCTGTAGCACCACAGAGCGGCCGACGGGGAACTACGTCGCCTTGCAGCTGATCTTCAACTTCACGCGAGCTCCAGCGGCGGCACAGCCACACCCACCTCAAACGTCAAAACATCGCGACTCGCGGTAACGTCGGTTGGTGAGTGAAGACGACGGGTTAACATAACAGTAAATTGCAGTGTGCAGTATTCGCAATAGGTAAACAGTTTTTAACTGGTATTTACATTAGGAAAAGTGCTCAATTGCAGTAATTTCAAAAAAGTTGCGAAACATACTCGGAAGTCTAGCATGCTTATTTATGCACACTGCACTGGATAAATGATAATTGTTTTGATGAATTTGCGTTTATAGATTTTGTGAATGTTGTGATTATCTTGTTTGAAACAGTTTTACATAAACTGTGTATGTGGAAATTGTTATTGAAAATATTTAGGTTTTTTGAGAGCTGTTATGTTCAGTACTCATGCATGTAGTATCATTTTGGGAACTAAATGAAAGGATTGCAGGTACTGTTTGATCAGTTTAATGGTAATTAGGAGTGTTTTGGGTTATTGGAGGTTATTTTGTATTACTTGCCTGGGTATTAAATATAAACCAAAAATGTCTTCTGAAGATAAGCAGGTCTGTGGGGCAGTAGTTGAGAGGAAAGGGATAGGACAGGAAGACAAAGATGATTCAGGAATTAGTGATTGTGGATTGTCATTAGGAAGCCCATCAGCACATTCAACTAGTTACCCTGAAACACCGGGACAAGCGATGAGAGCTAGGCCAGTTTCAGAGGAGGCAGATAAGTGGTCGATGTTGGTAGACTTGATAAAGAAAAATTCACAAGAAAATAGAGAAGAAGGAAGAATATTCCGAGAAGCAGTAGAGAAAGGTTTACAAGAAACAAGAGAATCACTAAAAGGTTTACAAGAAAATAACGCATCGTTAGAGAAACGTTTACAAGAAACTAACGCATCATTAGAAAAGAATTCACAAGAAACCAAAGAAAGCCTGGAGTCATTTAAGGAAACTATAGCCCAAGAGATCCAAACATCACAAGTGAAGATGGAATATAATTTTAAGAAGGAAATGCAGGAGTTGCAAGAACGACTGAAGATGGACATCGACGAGAGAGAAAAGAAGCTACAGAAGAGCATAGACCAAGTCCAGGGAGACGTGGAAAAGGTGGAAGGAAAATTAACAAAAAAGATAGAAGACGATATCGAAGAAACGAAAGCCGAGTTGGGAGAAAGAATCAACGAAGTGGAAACAAATTGCAATCATCGAATCGCTGAGGTGACGCAGATGCAGAAACAATGCAACGAGGCGGTTAAGGGGATAGGAGATAGGCAAAACCAACTAGCTGTCAATCTGAGAAATGCTATAGCCGTGCAACGAGAAGAGGATAACAAGAGGGTTGAAATGGAAGTCAAGCAGTTACAACAGGGAGTGCAGCAGTTGGAGAGCAAGACAGAAGAAATTGATAAACGAATTAGCAATGCCACCCTAGCAATTGGGGGAGGTAAGGTCGTTACATTGATGAGCAGTGATAATCGGTGCATCCAAAGTAATACAGGGCAGAAATTTAGACCGAAAGGAGGATTGCACCCAATGATATTTATGAAATGGCTAAAAGGAGTTCTCCCAGCACATCTTAAGGATTCAGACAAGATTCAATTTGCAATAGATAGGATGGAAGGTGAGGCCTTCACTTGGGGAGTCAGGAAGAAGAAAGGGACTACGAGTTATGACCAATTTGAAGAGGAATTCTTGAAGAAATACTGGTCCAAAAGCCATCAATGTGCAGCAATTGAGGACCTACTCCATCGCAAGTCACTTAGTACATGGAGGGGAACGTTGAGAGAGTTTGCTGAACATTTGTGGGAATTGAACGAGACCTTGGAACAACCCCTGAGTGATGACGTAATGATATCTGCAATAAAAAGAAGAATGAGCCAGAGAATGCAAGAAACTATATCCGGGAGCCTAATTGAAGATAGGGAAGCTTTGATGAAGATACTGGAACAGTTGGAATCTGTTCGAGCACAGGGACACAACCAACCTAATGATCAAAACCGAGGGGGAGGTAATGACCCAAGGAATCATTTCGGTAATTCGTCTAATTATAGAGGAAGAGGTGGCAGTCATAGATACAGGAACCAGGGTGGTGAACGTCAATGGAGAAATGATTGGAGAAGGAGTGAAGAACCAAGAGATCATGAGAGAAGATGGGATAGGCGAATGAATGACACGGTGCATATAGAAGAGGAGGAGAGACCGGAAAACTGAATGACACTCCAGATGAGGTCCGATCGGGAGTGAGAGCTACGAGGACCAGAATAAACCTACTAAGACACGACGATGGTGGAGACCTCAGAAAAGATCTACTGGAGGAAAGAAGTGGGATTCCCAAAGAACGTAGACGTCATGACCGGCCTCATTTGGACTCTTCTGTTGGGAGAGTTAATTTGGAGTTGGAACGGCTGCTTGGGTCGGGTGCGGGGGCTCATATTGGTGTGGTTCCTGTTGATTATCTCAGTAGGTGGGACTATACCAGGCACGGCCTACATCTCAACAGGAAAGGGAAGGGGAAACTGGCTGGGGTAATAGCAGGAAATTTAAGGGGGGGAGGCACTGCCATGAATGGTAAAATACCAGTGGTTACAGGTGTTGGAGCAGCACCTTTTTTAGGATAGGTAAGACAGAAAGATGTCAAGTTCTACGAGAGGTCAGGATTGAAACAAATCTTCAGTTTAGGAAAGAAATTAAACAGCACAATTCTAGCACATTGGATCACCAATCACAGCTATCAATTATAAATTTTCACCAATCACCAGAAATTTTATTTCCACCAAGTTGTAGCTCAGTCCTAGGTAATTGCATTGATGAATTAAAGTCACCCAACCCAGTTGACATAATCTGCCTCTCTGAACACCGTGTGACCACTGGTATAGGAACTAGGCCTAAGCACAATGAGAAACTCAGACAGGAGAGTACTGCAAATGTTAGAATAAGGAAAGGTTCTCATAAAGGTATAATTAAAAATAATGTAAGTATATTTCATCAAAATATTGGGAGTTTAAAGAATAAAGTAGATGAGCTTCTGGTTTGTTTAGAAGATTTAGAAGCTGAGAATGAAATAGATATACTATGCCTGTCTGAGCATCACATTGTTACTGATATGGATAAGGTAAATGTAAGTGGATATAAGCTCTCTGCACATGTAATGAGAGAAAATATGGAGAAAGGAGGAGTTGCCATATATGTCAAAAGTTATCATTGTGCAAAAAGTATAGAAACAAAAAAGTTTTGTGTAGAGAAACATATAGAAGCATGTGCCTGTGAGCTTAAATTAAATAAAGGCACATTTATAATTGTAACTGTATATAGGTCCCCATCAGGAAATTTTCATCTATTTCTGAAAAATTTGGACTCCTTGTTGTGCTATCTGTCAGACAGGGGGAAGCAAATTATTATTTGTGGGGACTTCAATGTAGATTCTCTGAAAGAGGGTAATAGGAAAAATGACCTTGAAGTATTACTCGGTTCTTTCAATTTGACACCCGTTATTGATTTTCCTACTCGGGTGGTAAAGGATAGCAGCTCACTGATAGATAACTTCTTTATAGACCAAGATAAGTTTAACCAGATAAATGCTCAGCCTGTTGAGAATGGTCTTTCTGATCATGGTGCACAGCTAGTTACAATATATGACATAGCTCCATTCAGCAATACTAAACAGTCCTCCAAAGTGGTACGTTCAGTCAACGATTTAACAATTGCAAATTTCAGGGAAAGCCTACAGCAGTTAGACTGGGATGAGGTGTACCGTGAACCTGATGCCAATTTAAAATATAATTTATTTCATGACATTTTTGTAAATGCATTTGAAAACTGCTTCCCCAAGAAAATAGTTAAATATACTCGTAAGAAACCTTGTAAGAAACCATGGCTTACTAAGGGTATAAAAATATCTTGTAACCGCAAAAGGGAAATGTATCTGACAGCAAGAAAGAGTAGTGACCCAGAAACTATCAAAAATTATAAAAACTACTGTGTTATATTAAGAAAAGTTATTAAAAAATCCAGGAGTATGTGTATCATGTCTGAAATCAGCAACTCTGATAATAAAATTAAAACAATTTGGAATATTATTAAAAGAGAAACAGGTCAACCAAGAGCAGAGGAAGACAGTATTACCATCAAATTGAATGAAAACTTTACGAACAAAAAGTCAGAAGTTGAAAATATTTTTAATAATCATTTTCTAAATGTTGTGGATATAGTAGGATCCAGGTGTTCATTAGAAGATGCTAGGCTGTTAATGGAAGAGGCCATACCTATGCAATTTGATACAATTGAAATCTCACCCACTTCTCCCTTTGAAATTAGGAAAATAATAAACTTGCTTAAAAGCAAAAACTCACATGGAATTGATGGCATTTCCAGCAAAATACTAAAAGCTTGTTCTCAACAGATAAGTAAGATTCTCAGCCACCTGTGTAATAGCTCTCTGGAACAGGGCATTTTCCCTGATAGACTGAAATATGCTATTGTTATACCTTTGCATAAAAAGGGGGATAGATCTGATGTCAACAATTACCGTCCAATCTCCCTTCTAACAGCTTTATCCAAAATTTTTGAGAAAGTAATGTATTCAAGAGTAGCTTCACATATCTGTAAAAATGAAGTACTAACAAAATGTCAGTTTGGTTTTCAGAAAGGTTTTTCAACAGAAAATGCCATATATGCTTTCACCAGTAAAATTTTGAATGATCTGAATAACCGAACACCACCCATTGGGATTTTTTGTGATCTCTCAAAGGCTTTTGATTGTGTAAATCATGAAATTCTGCTAGACAAGCTCAAGTATTGTGGCATGAGTGGGACAGTGCACAAATGGTTTAATTCGTACCTAACTGGAAGAGTGCAGAAAGTTGAAATAAGTAGTTCTCGTAACATGCAAAGATCAGCACATTCCTCAAACTGGGGAACTATCAAGAATGGGGTTCCACAAGGGTCAGTCTTGGGTCCTTTGTTGTTCTTATTATATATTAATGACTTGCCATTCTATATTCATGAAGAGGCAAAGTTAGTTCTCTTTGCTGATGATACAAGTATAGTAATCACACCTGACAAACAAGAATTAACTGATGAAATTGTCAATACTGTCTTTCAGAAAATTACTAAGTGGTTCCTTGTAAACGGACTCTCACTGAATTTTGATAAGACACAGTACATACAGTTCCGTACAGTGAATGGTATGACACCATTAATAAATATAGACCTTAATCAGAAGCATATAGCTAAGGTAGAATATTCCAAATTTTTAGGTGTGTCCATTGATGAGAGATTAAATTGGAAGAAACACATTGATGATCTGCTGAAACGTTTGAGTTCAGCTACTTATGCAATAAGGGTCATTGCAAATTTTGGTGATAAACATCTTAGTAAATTAGCTTACTACGCCTATTTTCACTCATTGCTTTCATATGGCATCATATTTTGGGGTAATTCATCACTGAGGAATAAAGTATTTATTGCACAAAAGCGTGTAATCAGAATAATAGCTGGAGTCCACCCAAGATCATCCTGCAGACATTTATTTAAGGATCTAGGGATATTCACAGTAGCTTCTCAGTATATATACTCTCTTATGAAATTTGTTATTAACAACCAAACCCAATTCAAAAGTAATAGCAGTGTGCATAACTACAATACTAGGAGAAAGGATGATCTTCACTATTCAAGATTAAATCTAACTTTGGCACAGAAAGGGGTGAATTATACTGGCACTAAAGTCTTTGGTCACTTACCAAATAGTATCAAAAGTCTGACAGATAACCAACAAGTATTTAAGAAGAAATTAAAAGAATTTCTGAATGACAACTCCTTCTACTCCATAGAGGAATTTTTAGATACAAATTAAGAAAAAAAAGAAAAAAATATTAAAAAAATAAAAATAAAAAATAAAGAAAAACAAAAAACACAAAAAAATAAAGTTGTTAAATTAACCTAATTATGTCATGTATTGGAAAATTCGACTCGTTCCACATCATTACGAAATATCGTATTCATGATCCATGGAACTAGTATTAATCTAATCTAATCTAATCTAATCTAACCCAGGTTACCCATGATAGGGATTAAGTTATGTGGACTGAATATTGAGGCATTAGTTGATACAGGAAGTGAAGCGTGTGCAATATCCAAAAGGTTATATGAACAGATATTAAAGGCAAATGTTAGCTTGCCTAGTTTCCCAGTGAGTGGAGTGAGAATTGTGAACGCGTTGGGTGCAAAGAGTAAACCTATTAAAGAACAAGTGTTAATTACATTCGAAATAGAGGGAGAAGAATACGAAGCAACGTTTTTGGTGGTGGCTGGATTAAACACATCGATTATTTTAGGGATAGATTGGTTGAATGAAGTTGATGCAGTAGTGAGTTTTGATGAAGGTACTATCAAAGTCAAAGGAAGAAAGGGAGAAGAGAAGAGGTTGAAATTTGCGGAGGGGAGTGCAATCGAAGAAGAGGAAGAATTCCGAAGAATAAATTTGTGTCACGAAGAGGAACCCACCACGGGATACAGGGAAGAGGAACCAGGAGCAGAAGTGTTGATATACCTTGAGGGAGTAGCACGAGAGGATAGACATAAAGAGGACAAGATCAGAAAAAAATTGGAGGAGATGACGCACCTAGATGAGAGGACTAAGAAGAAATTAGCCACAGTATTATACAGGCGATGTAAAGTATTTTCTCAATGGCCAGGTATCATGCAAGGAGTGGAGTGTAAGTTAAAGATAAAGAACCATAAACCGTTCAATATAAAACAGTATCCCATTCCCCAGGCGAAACGAAGAGCAGTAGATGAAGAAATACAGAGGATGATGGACCTTGGGGTTATAGAGCGGGCCAATAGTCAATACAACAACCCCCTATTTGTTGCTGATAAGAAGGATGGAAAAGTAAGGATAGTTTTGGATGCCCGGACGGTGAACAAAATCATCGAACCGGAGAGGGACAAACCAGAAACTATAGAAGAACTGATTCAAAAATTCCGAGGGGCAAAGGTGCTTAGTAGTATCGATTTGACTGCTGGGTACTGGCAGATACCATTGGCCGCAGAGTCTCGCCAGTATACAGCATTTACTTATGGAGGAAGGTGCTATCAATTTAGAGTGTTGCCATTTGGACTTAATGTGTCAGTGTCTGAGTTTATAAGAGCGATGGATAAGATACTAGGTGAAGAGTTACTTAAGAAGGTCACTGTCTACGTGGATGACCTCTTGATAGCAAGCGAATCATGGGAAGAGCATTTGGATAGACTGGATGCAATCTTGGCAGCTTTTGAAACCGCAGGGGTAACTGTAAACCTGGACAAGTCGGAATTTGGCAAATCAAAGATAAAATTTCTGGGGCATATAATATCCGAGGAGGGTATCTATCCTGATCCTAGTAAAATGGAGGCTATTAGAAATTTTCCGGCTCCCCATAGTAAGAAACAGTTGCGAGCATTCTTTGGGGTTTGCGAGTTTTATAGAAAGTTTGTCAAAGGACCTATGCTTAATGCCCCGAATATGAGGGAATTGACCAAGGCGAGGATGCCGTGGCATTGGAGTGCAGAATGCCAAACTGAGTTTGAGAATATTAAGGAAGCACTATATAATGCAGATATCTTGTACCACCCAGATTTTTCCAAGGATTTTTATTTAGGAGCAGACAGCTCGGACTATGGACTAGGAATACATTTATACCAAGTAGAGAGGAGCGGAAAAGGTGAGAGAGTAAGAACAATAGCATTCGGTAGCAGAAGTTTAAATGCTTGGGAGAGGAAATATTCGATTACTGAAAGGGAAGCATTGGCAATTGTGTGGGGGTTTAAGCGTTTCTGGTATTATTTGGCTGGGAGGCATGTGAAAGTCGTGACTGATCACAAGGCCCTTACATTTCTGACTACAAGCAAGTTGAGGCATAGCAGACTAACGCGATGGGCCCTGGCATTACAGGACTATGACTTCGAGATAATTTATGAACCAGGAGCAACACATATAATACCTGATGCTTTGTCAAGATTACCAGCTGACTCAAGAGGCATGTTGGTGGACAGGCCGGAAGGAGAAGGGGTTAGAATTAACCTGATGAAGGGAGTACAGTATGAAGAATTCATAAGGAAATTCCTAAGGAATGTGCGTAGGGAACAGAACGAGGATGAGAAATTAAAGACAATTAAAAACAAATACAGGTGTGCAGGAGAGGAAAGAATTCGCACATTTTATTATATTCACAATGGGATACTTTATAAAAGAAATAGGGAGAGTGAGGAGAACTGGAAACTCTGTGTGCCTGAGCATGTGGTAGAAAAATTAATTTGGTATACGCACTATAGTAATGCGCATTATGGACCGAAGAAGTGTCTGGAAAAGTTGAAGTTGGATTGTGCTTTCAACAACATGGGAAGGCGTATACGTAAAATACTGAGTACATGTGACACCTGTCAGAAATCTAAGACGACCACAGTACAGCACAAAGGATATATGCATCCAATTGTACCAACAGCAATTAAGGACATAGTTGCAGTGGATCTCTTTGGGCCACTTCCTGCCTCACGAGGGAACTACACACAAATCTTAGTAGCGGAAGAACTGGTTTCCAAGTACATAAAATTTTACCCGTTGAAGAAAGCTACTAGTAGGGCCATCATTAACCAATTTGAGAAAGACTATTTTCAAAAGGTGTGTATTCCTAAGCGAATATTGAGTGATAATGGGTCACAATTCAGGTCAAAGGAATGGACAGAGATGCTAAGTGGGCACGGAATAGAGCAAATTGCCATTTCTAGGTATAGGCCAGCTTCTAACCCAGCGGAACGAACAATGAAGGAATTGAACCGTTTATGCCGGACCTACTGTCATAGGAAGCATGGTTCATGGAAGGAATATCTGGAAGAATTTGAGCGGGTTAGGAATCACCTCCCACATGATTCTACAGGGTTTGCACCATGTGAGGTATTGCTTAATCAGGAACCCGAGAGTATTTTTCGTGAGTTGGTAGTCTACCCACCAGAAAGTTCATTGACCTGGGAAAGGAAGTTGGAGCTGGTGGAATTAAGTATGAAGGAGAAGGCTAGGAAAAGACAGGAAAGACACGACAAACTAGTGAAACCGATAACTTACCGAGTGGGAGACCTGGTATTAGTAAAGGTTCATGCTAGATCAAAGAAAATAAACTCTGAAATACATAAGTTTAACCACGTGTATAAAGGACCATACAGAATTATAAAAATTGGTCATCCTAACACTGTGGAGTTGGAATATGCGCGGACAAAGAGAGTGCATGGTAAAGAGCATGTGGAAAACATAAAAAGGTACTACTCGCACGAGAGCAGAAATAACCCAGATGAAGAAGAGGAACTCGATTAGAGCAAATGTATGAACTGAGAGCGTCTAAGCTCCTTGAAGTAGTGGCATAGGATGGGGTTAGAGCATTTAGCTGTAAAATGGACTTTTGAAGGAGGGAAGTGTTTATTTACATTGTGTTTTGTGATGTATTACAATTAGAGTAGTATATTTCATGTCAAAGATTATCTAGGGATGAAAGTAAAACCTGTAATAACTATTTTGTAGTAATAATTCATATGTTATGTGTTTAGGTAACGATTTTTGAATATATATACTGTGTGTATTGTCATTTTGATATTGGATTGGAGAGGACTATTGCTGGTTGAGATGAAAAAATTGTAATTTTGGACAATGCAATTTATGTGATGTAATAATCTTTTGTAGAAATTGTTGTGGAGGCAGCCCACTACCGGAGTCCAGGATTATTTTGACAAATTATAAATTCATTAATTATTTGTATTGTATGTACTGTTTAAATGTAGCCATGTTTTAAATCCCTTGCCGATTCTTTTTCGCCTGCGGTTCAAAAGAAGTTTTTGAGGGCGGGGATGTAAGGGGTCCGCAGGCCCTTACTACTAAGTTTGCGCTCACACAGGTCGACAGGGCAACTATCGAGTAGTGTGTGTGCAGGTCGCGAGAGCTAGAGGGGGTTCACCGGAGTGCCGAGTGCTGCTTGGGTAGATTCCCGCGAGGCGGGAAGAACTGGGCGGAGAGCAGTGCCGGGTCAAGGTGTGGTAGGTTCCCGCGAGGCGGGCAGAGCTGTGCAAAAGCCAGCAGTTGAGTTAATGTAAATTATCGACAAAGGGAGTGGCCATCGCCATGGTTTAACCCCTTTGTATTAATATTATATGGGAAAGTGAGAAGGTTTAATTGCAGAGTGATTTCAGTGATATTAAGTGCCGTTATTGAACCTCCGCGTCTACCGCGCCGGCATTACTTGGATTACAGTGATTGGATGTTGCGTGTGACGATTAAGAATAACTAAAGAAACCTGTGCTGAGATTAGCCGTCATTAACAGTGTATTGACGAAGGCAGTGGCTGTCTCCTTATTTTGTGCTTTTGCTAAGAATATAGATCTTGTTTGTGAAACTGTGTTGTGTCCTTCTTACCACCAAACAGTACTTATTACAGTATTTGCGAAGGACAATACAGAATGTAGCATCCCCTGAGCAGTCCAATCCGATTGCCAGCCCATTAGGTACACGGTCACATTAATTAATTATCTAATTTTGGGCTGCTATTTAGATCCCGAACTAGCGGGAACAATAAGAATAAATAAAGGGCATGTTACACATGGCAGAATTAAGAGATGATTGCAACAAGAAAGAAAAAATTTCAAAATTGCTTTTCCATCTTGCCATTTGCAGATGATGATGAATTTATTATCAAGTTGTAATCTCAAGAATTTAACACTCTCAACTACTTCTACCCACCTGTCATCATATTTTATGCATATACTGGCAGGAAATTTTACAAGTTCAGAACTGTATATAGTAAGTTTTTTCAAGGTTTACTAACAAAGAATTGACCAGGAACCATTTATCAATATCAGTGAAAATTTCATTAGCCAAGTTTTCTAAAGCTATACTTGATTTGCTATTTATTGCAATGTTTGTATCATCTACAAGCAAAACACTCTTCACATCTTGTAAGCTTACTGATGAAGGGTCACTGATATACACAGGAAAAAGTAAGGGCCCTAAGGTGGAACATTGGGGAACACCACATGTTATTGGTTCCCAGTTGGATGACGCCCAGTAGTTTAATACATGTCTCATTCCTATTGACATCCTTTGCTTTTTGTCAGAGATGTAGGACTTGAACCATGAGAATAGAATGGAACTGAATAGAAGTTTGGTGTCTCATAACACACATTTCATGTCACTGACTTAATGTACGTGAGAGAGTCAACAAAACATGAAATTTGGTTTACAATTTTTCTTATAATATCAGTAACATAATATAGTGTACTAGATATGTAATTAATATGCAAATAATAATTTTTCTTAAAAATTAAAAAAACTTTCAATAATTAACAGTCCAAATTACTTGCTCTCTCCTGCTCAGAAATTCAGGTTGTCCATGAATTCTTCTACTGAATAGTAATATTTGTGCACTGATTTCTAAGATAACTGTTTTTTTCGTTTATATAAATTTATACTGCGCAATTCTCCTCCTTTCACTTTGTTACAAATTTTCATACCCATATACTGTGGAGTTTGAGCATAATTTTACACGGTGGATGGACAGCATAAAATTATTTAATTTCTGGAATTGTAATCATGATGAAAATGTATTGCTACAAATAAATCAGGATTATTATACAAAAGACAATCAGTTCATTGGTGTATAGTGAGGGAACACCTAATGTGCTTGGATTTTTTAGGAGCAGGTGACATGATTTTCTTTGCCATACATTGTGCATATTTCTAACGATGGTTTTCTGAAGTTGCAATATTTGATACATATTGTTTGAGTTATCCTAAAATACAATTCTATACCTTATCACCATTTTGAGATAGCTGTGAGATTCTACGTTTCTTACATCCATGCTGGTAGCATTGTACAATATCCTCTTTTCAAAAGTTTAGCTATTTAATTTATTTGCAGGGTACAATGTATGAGAGCACTATGACAGATTTTTATTCAGTTGCATTCCTAGGAATTTCAATCAGGCCTCTTCCTGCAAATCCTGATTATTGTGATTGCTTTGAATGTCACTTAATTTTACTTGTTTTGTGTTAAACTGCTTTAACTAAGTGTTTTCCATGTTTAATTTTAACCTGTTTAAATCAAACCAGGTATCTAATTTTTCCAAAGTATTTAATACAGTTTGAGGAATTTGGTCAATACTGTTGCTTTCAGTGATTACAGATGTGTAGTCTGCAAGTAGAACTGAGTAATACTCAATATTAAGAGGTAGATCATTTATGTACAATAGAAATAGAATGATACCTAAGACAGAACCTTGGACTACTTCTTGTGAAATGATTTTCTATTTTGAAATATAAGTTCCTCTCTCTGATGATATAACCACTCTTTGTCTTTGATTGGTTAGGTGGACTTAAAGCATTCTAATATAGTTCTCCTAATTCCATACATTTCCAGTTTACAGAGTAGCAATGAGTGGTTCACACTATCACAGGCCATTGATAGCTCACAAAAAATTCCTGTGGTATGCAGTGAGTTGTCTAGAGAGGAGCTAATTTTATCTAGAAAATGATTTATAGCAGATACTGTGGTTTTGCCTTTTTGTAATCAATAGTGGTTTTGAGATTATTTTAGATTTTTCTATGAAATTTTAAATTTGTATTGTGACTACATTTTCAAATATTTTTGATAGTGATGGAAGAAGAGAGACTGGGTGATAGTTTCCCTTATGTTCTTTTGTGCTTTTTCTGAACAGTGGCTTAACTACTGTGAGCTTAATTATTGTAGATAGTGGCTGAGCAATTATTATAGAGACTGTCTTTTACACTTTTGTTGGTATCCCATCCCATCCTGCTGATGTTTTTCATTTTAGTGACGGTATCACTTTTTATATATATTTTACAGTAGGTTTGCAGAATGTACTGAAAAGTTCACCCTCAAACTGCTCAGTGTTAAAGAAATTTAACTTCTCTGTGTAACTTTTATATTGATGTTTGATTTGATTACATTTATAAAGAATTCATTAAATAATTCTGAAATTTGGCTAGGATTTACAACAGATTTGTCCTTTATCTTGATTTCAGAAATGTCACAGCCTCTAGCCGTGGTGCCTGTTTCAGCTTTGATCAATGGTCATATTGCCTTCAATTTCCTTTCACCACATAAAATAAATCTATTATTTGCCATTTCTTTTGTTGCCTTCACAACTTTTTTAAAAATAATTTTGTAATTTATTGCATAGGTAACAAAATCAGGACTTTTGTTGCGTTTTAGGTCCCTATGTAGCTGTATTTTTCTTGTGCTAGAGATTTTATTGCTTTCAGCAATCCACTTCACTTTATTTCCTACATTTTTATGATGTACAGTAAACGGCAAATTTTCATTAAAAATGCGTAAGAAGTTTTCTGAGAAAGTATCAAAATTTTCAGAATATGGAGTATTATGATCTATAGTCCACACCACCTTATTTAATCTATGGTGGAATAATTTCATATTTTCTGTGGTGAACTGGTGTTTGGTGTAAGTGTTTTGGAGCAATGTTCTATTGTTTTCGGTAACTCCTGAATCAGAGCACAATGATCAGAAAGTCCTAAACCTAAACTAAACTTATTTGCCTTATTATATATGTAATTGGTTCAAATCTTGTGTTTATATATTGCTGACATTTTGAAATTGGCACTGAAACCTGATATTTGAATCATGTCAATGAACTTTGTTGAGTTGTGGGCTTCACTAGCTAAATACATGCTGAAATCAGCAGTTATTAAGAATCTTTTACTGGTCTATTTTTGAAGTTTTTGTAGTAGGCAGTGGAATTTTGACTAAAATTATTTTGTTATTTCTGTGTCTGAAATTCTATTCAGAGTTAAAATTACAATATTTTGCCCTAACTCTATGCAACAGCTTTCAAATATGCATTCTTCACTCACTGAATCTTGCTTTTTATTCCATTAATCATTCCAAAATACACACAATCCTTCTTGAATTAAACTCATACTTACTACTCCCACAAAAGCCTCTGGCAACGTAAAAATTAGAAAGGTTATTTAAGATTTTGATACTATCCTTTGTAAGCTAGTGTTCCTTCATAGCCAGCCACGGTGGCCGTGCGGTTCTAGGCGCTTCAGTCCGGAACCGCGTGACTGCTATGGTCGCAGGTTCGAATTCTGCCTCGGGCATGGATGTGTGTGATGTCCTTAGGTTAGTTAGGTTTAAGTAATTCTAAGTTCTAGGGGACTGATGACCTCAGATGTTGAGTCCCATAGTGCTCAGAGCCATTTGAACCATTTTTGTTCCTTCATACATATGACCTTGATATTTGGTATTTCTGTCAAAATAATTTGCAAGTCATTAAGTTTTGTTTATCTGCCATTTGCATGGTTTGAATTTAACCCATTTTGTATAGTTTGGACTTAACCTATTTATGTTCAAGTCCATTAAGGATTTATTGTTACTTTTTTTAATATTCTTAATGGCATCTGATTTGAAACACTGCTTGTGTATTGTCATTTCAACTTTATTATTGATGTTTACACCTTCATTTTGCAGCATTTCCTGTTACAACATAATATTCTAATTTATTTAAAAGGATATTGTGATTTACACAGTCAAATTCCTTTAAAAGACTACAAAATATAACAGTAGCCTGTAATTTATTGTCTTATGAATTAAGTACATTCTCACTGTATAGTAGATAGCCTTCTCAATATCAGGACTCTTTAGAAATCCAAATTGTGACTTGGATATTATTTTATTTGTGGTCAGATGGTTAAGAAAACAACCCTATATTATATTTTCTAAAATTTTTGAGCAAGTGTAAAAGTGAAATCGGATTGAAGTTTAATAAGATTTCTGTATCTTCTTTCTTGTTTCAACCATTCAGGAAATGTTCCACTGATAAAGATCTGGTTACACAAATAACTTAAAATATCACTAAACTCAATACTGTTTAATCAGCTTTGTTGGTGCATTACCATAGCCACTACAATTTTTTTTATTGTAAGAATTTTATGGTAGACATTACCTCTAGTGGTGTTATGAGGGTTGTACTCATTTACTTTTACTTTACATGTGGCAAGGGCCTTATCAACCATACACCTGCTCTATGAGCCTCTTCCACTTCTGTCTGTCCAATGCACTGTTTGCCCAGTTGCTGTTGCTGTTAATCATTGTTGTGTCCTCCTGAATGTTATCCCGCCATCTGATTCTGGGTCTTCCTCTCATTCCATCTATTGTTCTGCTGAATTCCATTCTAGTGGTCTATTCTCTGTCATTCTTGCTATATGGTCTGTCCAATTCAACCTTCTCCTCTTGAGCACTTTGATGATGTTATGTTGTTTGTACAGCCCTCTTAATTCTTCATTTCTTCTTATTCTCCATTCCACGTTATTTTTGTCGTATACAGGTCCAGAAATTTTCCTTGGTACTTTTCTTTCGAATACTAACAGTTTTTCTTCATCTTTCTTTCTAAATATTAATGTTTTACATCCATATAACATCACAGGTATAATGGTTCACTGATGTAAGTGGATTTTGAAGTTACTGCTAAGTGATCTTTTTCTTAGAATTTAGATGAAACTAAAAAGAGTCTTATTTGCTGTTGCTAAACAGGCATCTATTTCTATACCTGTTTTGTTGTTATTACTAAAAAGACTTCCTAGATACTTGAAGTGGTCAACAGTCTTGAAACTGAATCCATCTACAGTCAAAGGTGCATCTTTTCTGGTTTTCATACTTATGCGCAGGTATTCTGTCTTTTCTTCATTAACATGTAATCTTGTTCTCTCAGCAATTTTGTAGTAATTTTGCATCATTCTGATTAATTCTGTTTTGGAACTACTTATTAGTGCTACATCATATTATTGTAATTATCTGTAGTGGCTGGTCTGAGATATTTAGCCGCATGGGATTAACCGAGCGGTCTAGGGCACTGCAGTCATGGACTTTGCGGCTGGTCTCGGCGGAGGGTCGAGTCCTCCCTTGGGCATGGGTGTGTGTGTTTGTCCTTAGGATAATTTAGGTTAAGTAGTGTGTAAGCTTAGGGACTGATGACCTCAGCAGTTAAGTCCCATAAGATTTCACACACATTTGAACTTTTTTTTTGGATGTTTAATGGCAATAGCTACTGAACCTGACAACCCCTTCTTTTCACTAACAGTTATGAAGTTCTTATTGAAAAGTTCAGCAACGTTGCACACATCTATTACTTGTGTATTATTTACTTTTAATGCAATGTGCTTCTCTTCACCTCTGGTCTTATTAGTCTCTTCGACCACTAAATCCCATACTGTTTTTATTTTGTAATCTTAAGTGGCTATCCTTTTCTGATAATGCATTTGCTTTGATGTCTGTATTACTATCTTTAATATTTTGCAGTGTGTTTTGTAATATGTGTAACAGCACTTACATCACAGCTGTGAATGACTGATAGATACAGTTTCCTTTTTGTCTTGCAGAATTCTGTTATTCCTTCAGTAATCCATGTTAGTTGTGGAGTGTTCATCACTGCTTTTGACACAGAATTAGGTCCAGAACTCCTAGAAAGTGTAACACTGTATGCCTCCAACATTATCATATCAACAGGTATTTGGGAAGAAAACTTCCACAGTCTAGAAAGAACACTAGAGAAGTTTTCATATGTAGGAGTAACAGCAAATTTACAAAAATCTAAGTTTGCAAGAGGGGAGTCAAATTTTTTGAACATATATCCTCACCAGGAATACAATCTGTAGCCAATAAAATTAGTGCAATGAAAAATATCCTGCTTTCAAACACCAAGAAGCAGTTAAAAGTTTTTGGACTCTGCTCACTGTCCCAATATTTTATTCCAGACCAATTACTGAATATCGTGGCATTACTAGGTTTACTAAAGAAGAATACTTTATGTCTTTGGACACTGGAATGCCAATGTTTTTATCACAATAAAAGAAGCATTAGTTAATTCAGATATTGTATGTCATTCCAATACGAACAAAGAGTTTTGTGCCTTGTACGCAGGTCTGGGCTCACGTCTGTTTCAAACTGATCAAGAACCAGTTAAGTATGAAGCAAAGGTGTCTTCCTTTCCATATATAACAGTCAGTGAGTAGCAGCATTCCTATTAAGTGACAAAATTAGAAATAATGACAACTGTGTGAACATTCAAAAAGTTCAATTAATACTTTTATGGTAGAGACACAAAGGTTTGCTTTGATTACCAAGCTTTCAGTTTTCTAACATTATGCAGATTATTACACCTATATTTATTGAATTGGGTATTGCTTTTACAAGAACATTCATTTGATGTAATTCACACACCAGGAAACCAAAACACTGTTACTGAAGCAATGTCCGGACTGCCCCAAGGTCTATCTGAAAGTGCAGAAACACTAAAACAAGTAACAGATTACCATGTTTTACTCATGAAAGATGAACACTACACACAACAATGCATTAACATGTGCATAAACATGAAACAATTTCAAGAAACAGATCCACACTGGCGCATGGCATGAACACAGCTAAAACCGGATAATGCAGTCAGTCTGAAATAATATTACACCCTACATAATGACATTCTTCTATAGGAGACATCCCATTAGAAACACTCGTTGTGTATGCATTCCATCTGGAAGTGGAGATAAACTTATCTGGCACACACATCATGCCTGGGGACACTTTGCTACCATAGGGTTATTATTGAAGACTTACATTGCTTTTCCTATTGAATCATTTAAGTGCCATCTACAAACAACCATTCATATTAAAACATAGTATGAAATAATGGTGACTGAACATTACCCAAAAAAAAACATTCTTGCCAAGTTTTATTTCAGTATGAACATTAATAGTATTACTTATCCGGAAAAATTTCCCATACTTGACATGAGTTGTAATCATTGTTAATGCTTTACTGTATCACTGAACCTTTGTGCTCTTAATACTAAATTCTGTTTGTCTTACGGTAGTAGGTGATGTTTGTCTAGAACTTGAAGTTCCACATCATATTGATTCACATATTTGCATACTTTTTTCTTATGGATTTTGAGATTTTAACTAATTGATTATGGACTTCACCAATATATGGAATAAAAGAAACCTATTGGATTAAAAACTAATGTACCATCATAATTTACACAGAATACAGGTTGCAGACACATAGTAGGAATAATTTTGCTATTCCAACTAAGGAGTAATTAAAAATTAAAGTTCTGATATTTCCGAGTTATAGAGAGACAGCTATTTTTATGTTTTGAAACCCAAAATTATTTGTATCCCTAATAGAAATATGACATGATGATTTTTCAGTCCAAATCATACATGCGCATGTTCTAATTGGTGTTAGTTAATAGAATTGTAATTATGACCAAATAGAAATGTAAAATTTTACTTGTACAAAATTTAAGTAATTGAATCTAGGCCTTTCATTCAATAAAACTAATCACTCTGTTCACCTGGAAAAGATAGGGTGATTTTCCTGTTACTTAATAAAATAATATATGCAAATTAACAACATACACTGTTGCAATGATAAAACATGTAATTTATAGTCTTAATAGAAAACAGATTCTTTTCTATCTTTGTATGAAATTATACACTTTTATTCCAAGTAATTTTCTATTTAATTTGGGAAGATGTATGTAAAAACTTTAATTGTATAAGTCGAAAATTCAATATGTAACAATGACAGTAATTGTTTAAAACCATATAAATAGAGGCGAATTGCACACTGCCATAGGGGAGTCTTAGACCGAATATTGTATCAACAGCATGTAGTCAGACTTTGTATGTTTTACGTTTGACGCCAAACATCTAGTGTGCGACATAAAGTCTACTGTGAACATGAAGCACAGACACTTATTGAAACTATTGCATAAATCCCATGTGGTGATGGAGTAACATCAAAATGAACCTAAGGCAGCATCGAGAAACAGCATCCCAGATTTCACAAGATACATATTTATGTGGTGGAGAATATTGGTGATAAGACATGGTATACTGAACATTGTTTTTCTTGTGTTAAGCAACAATACACATCCCAAACATCACCACAAAAACATTTTTGCCATGTATTATTACAGCACTCTCCCACCACCAACTATTCGAACCCTGTAACTGGCAAAATATACACTATCAAAGGGAGAACCACCTGTGAAACGACACATCATATACCAGCTGATATGTAAACACTGAAAGCTTGCAAAAGTGAAATCCTTTTGTGTGTGTGCCCCTCTGCCACCGCTTGGTGAGTAGATTTTTTTATTTATTAATTTACATTATATCATCTTTAACAAAGAAAGTCTTTATTGCACAAAACTGTGCTGTAAGAATACTGTGATGCTCACCCAAAATCATCTTGTAGATATCTATTTAAAGAGTTGGGCCTTCTAACTACTGCTTCACAGTGTATTTATTCCCTCATGTAGTTTGTTGTTAATAAGCCACTACAGTTTGAAAGGAACAATGAGGTACATAATTACAATACCAGCACGAAAAATGACATTCAATATTCCACATTAAGGTTGTCTGTAGCACAAAAAGGTGTGCACAATGTTGCAAGAAAAATTTTTGTTTACGTACGCAGTAATATAAAATCAGCTGACAGAGAGCAGAGTAAAATTTGATATCAGTCTGAGGAAGTTTCTCCTTGACAACAACTATTCCACAGAAAATTTCTACCACTGTAACGTGTAAAAGGGGGTTGGTAGGAATTACAAACTCTTAATACCTTTTTTCTTAAAACCTTAGTCATGATCAGAATGTAACTGTGTGTACAAATTAATTTGTGATGTGAACATAAACTGACTTGGTGCAAATCAATATGATCTACCATGAAAAATGATCTGTGGAACATGTAACTAGCTAACCAACTACATAACTAACACCTTCTCATTTGGAAAACTGGTTGAAAGTTTGCAGTTTTCCCTGTGGTCACTGCTTTCTAAATATAATGTGTGTGCGCGTGTGTGAGTGTACATTGTATTATTTATTTATTTTCACATAGAATTTTTTTTATTTTTCACTGTTTATTATTATTATTATTATTACTATTATTGTTTCTCTTTCTTTTTTATTTATACATTTGGGAGGGAAACGGGATTTGTAGTCATCTATTGGGGTTACTGTCTACTATGTGATCATTCTGTGTCTACAGTGAATGGTTAATCATATTGACTTGGTAATTTAGTAGTAGTTGCTTTTCAGCCTTTGTTTTGTATATGTGGTAATTTTCTTGTAAGGTTAGGTCACATCTTTCATCATTTATTATAATTATTATCATGTCCTTCTCTCTTGTAGTAGGCATATCATTATATTCTCTTAACTGTTCGGCAGAATTTGAGTAGTTTGTCCCATATTTCCATGCTCTGGTAGGTTCTTTGTGTGGGTTGTCGAATGTTGTGCTCGTTTGTCTTACTTATCTTTTATAACGTTTTGCATTGTAGTTGGTATATTCCTGCCTTCTGGTAGGTGTTGAATGTTAAAAATCATTTAATGAAAGCATGGTTCAACGCAGCAGGATACATACTTAAAACAGTATTCGGAACATCTGTCCATGCGGATGCCAGCCAATGGACTGCAGCTAATCACCACATCACTGTCCTTGCATGAAGAAATCCTGATATTGAAACTTCCTGGAAGATTAAAACTGTATGCCAGACTGAGACTCGAACTCGGGACCTTTGCTTTTCATGGACAAGTGCTCTACCACCTGAGCTACCCAAGCATGACTCACAATTTGTCCTCGCACATTCAATTCTGTCAGTACTTTGTCTCCTACCTTTTGACCTTCACAGAAACTCTTCTGCAAACCTACAGAACTAGCTATCCTGGAAGGAAGGATATTGTGGAGACATGGCTTAGCCACAGCCTGGGGCATGTTTCCAGAATGAGATTTTCGCTCTGCAGCGGAGTGTGCAGTGATATGAAATTTCCTGGCAGATTCGCAGAAGAGGTTCTGTGAAGTCTAGAAGGTAGGAGATGAGGTACTGGCAGAATTGAAGCTGTGAGGATGGGTCGTGAGTCGTGCTTGGGTAGCTCAGTTGGTAGAGCACTTGCCTGTGAAAGACAAAGTTCCCGAGTTTGAGTCTTGGTCCAGCACACAGTTTTAATCTGCCAGGAAATTTCATGTCAGCACACAATCCATTGCAGAGTGAAAAATCTCATTCTGGAATCCTGATATTCTCATCTGCCAATGTGTGTGACTTATACATTTGAAGGACAACATGCTTGCTTCTACCCAACAAATCTTAACAGGTACAACTCGGTTGATGCAAATCACCATCTCATCATCTTGGAAAGTTTCCAGCCTCTGGCCAGGTCTGTATGGAACACAGGGCTCTCCATCATCTTCTGTCTTGCCACCATCTCTCCATCTTTACCTTGCAGTCTTCTCCTTTATTCTGGAGACATTCCTCTACTCCTTTCATCCATCTGTCTCCCGGTCTTCCTCTTGATCTCTATCCTTCCAGTTTCATCTTGTGTATCCTCCTGGGTATCCTCTTCTCCTCCATTCTCTTAATGTGTCCATACCATCTCAGCCTTGATTTCTCTATCTCCTCCTGTAACAGTTCCACCTTCATTAACTCTCTGATCCTCTCATTACTTAACCTGTCTCTCTTTGTCACTCCAATACTGTTTCTCAAGAACTTCATCTCACTAGCCTGTACTTTGTTTTTCTCTCTTCCTTTCCTAACCCAGGTTTCTGATGCATATGTCACAATCGGGATATAGTATGATTGGTATATAACTTTTTTACTGATTTGGGGTACACCCTTCCTCCATACCAGGCTTCTGACACTCTTCCAAAACGATCTGATTTTCTTCCCCTCTTGTTTATTTCTCTGTCATTTTCTCCATCTCTGTAACAGGCTTCCTAGGTACTTGAAACTCTCCAGTATCCTCAATCGTTCCTCACCAATTGTTATTCCAGTTGTTGCTCTCTCCTTCTTTCTAGTGATAATCATCTCACTCTAACTTATACTAAATTTCATCCCATATTCTTGTACTATTCATTCCCATATGTCTAACTGCTCTTGTACTTCCTCCTCCTTGTTGTTGTTGTTGTTGTGGTCTTCAGTCCTGAGACTGGTTTGATGCAGCTCTCCATGCTACTCTATCCTGTGCGAGCTTCTTCATCTCCCAGTACTTACTGCAACCTACATCCTTCTGAATGTGCTTAACGTATTCATCTCTTGGTCTCCCTATACGATTTTTACCCTCCATACTGCCCTCCAATGCTAAATCTGTAATCCCTTGATGCCTCAGAACATGCCCTACCAACCGGTCCCTCCTTCTTGTCAAGTTGTGCCACAAACTCCTCTTCTCCCCTGTTCTATTCAGTACCTCCTCATTAGTTACGTGATCTACCCATCTAACCTCCAGCATTCTTCTATAGCACCACATTTCAAAAGCTTCTATTCTCTTCTTGTCCAAACTATTTATTGTCCACGTTTCACTTCCATACATGGCTACACTCCATACAAATACTTTCAGAAATGACTTCCTAACACTTAAATCTATACTCGATGTTAACAAATTCCTCTTCTTCAGAAATGCTTTCCTTGCCATTGCCAGTCTACATTTTATATCCTCTCTACTTCGACCATCATCAGTTATTTTGCTCCCCAAATAGCAAAACTCATTTACTACTTTAAGCGTCTCATTTCCTAATCTAATTCCCTCAGCATGACTCGACTTAATTCGACTACATTCCATTATCCTCGTTTTGCTTTTGTTGATGTTCATCTTATATCCTCCTTTCAAGACACTGTCCATTCCGTTCAACTGCTCTTCCAAGTCCTTTGCTGTCTCTGACAGAATTACAATGTCATCGGCGAACCTCAAAGTTTTTATTTCTTCTCCATGTATTTTAATACCTACTCCAAATTTTTCTTTTGTATCATTTACTGCTTGCTCAATATACAGATTGAATAATATCGGGGAGAGGCTTCAACCCTGTCTCACTCCCTTCCCAACCACTGCTTCCCTTTCATGCCCCTCGACTCTTAAAACTGCCATCTGGTTTCTGTACAAATTGTAAATAGCCTTTCGCTCCCTGTATTTTACCCCTGCCACCTTTAGAATTTGAAAGACAGTATTCCAGTCAACATTGTCAAAAGCTTTCTCTAAGTCTACAAATGCTAGAAACATAGGTTTGCCTTTCCTTAATCTTTCTTCTAAGATAAGGCGTAAGGTCAGCATTGCCTCACGTGTTCCAACATTTCTGCGGAATCCAAACTGATCTTCCCTGAGGTCGACTTCTACCAGTTTTTCCATTCGTCTATAAAGAATTTGCATTAGTATTTTGCAGCCATGACTTTTAAACTGATAGTTCGGTAATTTTCACATCTGTCAACAACTGCTTTCTTTGAGACTGGAATTATTATATTCTTCTTGAAGTCTGAAGGTATTTAGCCTGTTTCATACATCTTGCTCACCAGATGGTAGAGTTTTGTCATGACTGGCTCTCCCAAGGCCGTCAGTAGTTCTAATGGAATGTTGTCTACGCCTGGGGCCTTGTTTCGACTCAGGTCTTTCAGCGCTCTGCCAAACTCTTCGCGCAGTACCGTATCTCCTCCTTATTCCCCCAGATTGTCAGATCATCTGCAAACACCATAGCTTTCATCTTCCTTTCACCAATTACTTGTGTTACTGTACTCATTATATAATCCATCACTACAATGAAGAGTAATGGTGAAAGTGCACTTCCCCACCTCAAGCCATTCTTCTGTTCAGTCCAAGCTGATCTCTCTCCTCCCACTTTCACACAGCTCACACTTCCATGGTACATTTCCCTTATCCTCCAAATAATCTGTTTTGCTACTCCTCTGTTCTCCAAGGCTTTCCACACTTTGCTTCCATGTACAATATCATACGCTTTTTCAATGTCCAGGAAGGTCATTAGTAGATCTGTTCCATATTCATAGTGCTGTTCCTGCAGTTGTCTTACAGCAAAAATTAGATCTGCCATGGACCTTCCTGTTCTGAAGCCATGTTGCTCTTCCCTCATTCTTCCTTCTAATTTTGCCCGAATTTGTGCTTCCAAAATTTTCTCAAGAATCTTTGCACAATGTCTCATCAATGTTATCCACCAATAGTCCCTGCACTCAGATAGGGACAATTATTCCCTTCTTCCAGTCTGCTGTGATCATCTTCTGTCTCCACACAATTTTCATTACTCGATATAGCCATTGTGTCCCCAACTCTCCTTCTGCTCTCACCATCTCTACACTTAGCTCATCCAGACCTGGTGACTTCCCTCCCTTCATCATGCCCAGTTCCTCTTCCACTTCTCCCCATGTAACGTCTTTTTCTATTTGCTGTTCCTCCTCTTTTTTTCTCCTCCTTATCCAGGTCCCCATTCAGGTTCAGGAGTTCTTCAAAATACTCCTTCCACATATTCTTGAGTTCCTCCTTATTCTCTACATCCTGTCCACTTTTGTTCACTATTCGAGCATAATCTGTCATACTGTTCTTCCTCTTATTTTTAATCATCCCATATAACACCTATTTTGAACCTTCACTATCCTCCTCCGTCATTCTGGTTCACTGTTCCATCCACTTTCTTCTTTTCTCTGCCACCACTCTCTTTGCTTCTTTCTTTCTTGCCTGATTCTCTTCCCTTGTCTCTACTGTTCTCTTCTGGAACCTTACACTAAAGGCTCTATAACCATACCCTAAAGGCTCTATTCTTCTATTGTACAATATCCTTTGTTTTATCATGCAACAATATGAACAATTAAAAAATGCCATTGTCCAAGCCTTACATTCAGTACATTAGAACTTATGCAGCCTCACCACTGCACTAGAGGTAACATGAGCAATACAGGTTCTTCTCTATCACACCCATGCAGCACAACTGCATGGAAATATCTTACATACCACTATCCAGATTGGTCTACAACATAAAGATAGTTCTGCTCCTTTGCAAGTGTTAACCAATGTCCACACTTTCTTTACAGCACCCTACGGCATTCTACAAAGTGGCTTCCTCTTTCATTCCTTTCCCCCATTCCGTATTCACCAACAATGTTTTTTTCTCTTTCTTTTCCTATTATCAAACTCCAGTCCTCCATCACATTTAAATTTTCATCTTTATTAACTACCTGAACAATTTATTTTATCTCATCAAACATTTCTTCAATCTCTTAATCATCTGCTACCTCTTTACAGGTTTGTCTGGCCTCTCAGCAGATATCCCTCTGTTTTGGTATGCCTGTCTGCATTGCTGAGGCATGCAAGCCACCCCACCAAGGGCAATGTCAAGGTTTAAGAGTGTGAGTGTGTGTGTGTGTGTGTGTGTGTGTGTGTGTGTGTGTGTGTGTGTGTGTGTGTGTGTGTGAGGGGGGGGGGACAAGTCAGAAGTGTGTGTGTGTGTGTGTGTGTGTGTGTGTGTGTGTGTGTGTGTGTGTGTGAGTGGGGGGACAAGTCAGAATAAATTCTCTCTCCCTATCTGTTTGTGGTTACATGGATACACTTACACTAAGAAATAAGGATCACAGATTACTATGCTGTACAAATCTGTCAAAGCTTCTAAGATGAATTTAGGAAATAGACAAATACGGGCCTGCACAGGATTGCCATGACAATGTGCTTCACAGGGTAGCAAAATGCACAAGACAGAAAGAAAGACATTTCAGCATTTGCCTTACAGCCTAATTCTTGGTCCATTGTGGTTTCTTTCTTTTTCCAAAAGCAAAAGAAGCAATCTGCATGTGTCATTTTTTATACACAGACTCAGCTGAATGTTTCCTGTAGCTGTCCTGAACCACATGCATAAGCAGGCCTGTCATGGAACTTTCAATTAATAATATGAGAAGATGCACTGAGACACACAAATAAAGGAGAGTACTCTCACATGATGTGAAAGTAAGTTTTTAGAAAAAGAATAATTTTGATTACTTCCTCCAAACTTTCAGAGTCGCTCTTGAATATTCTCAGGCTATTATTGGGAAAACTTTAAATTTAAGGTACTATGCATTCCTGATCAAATGATGTAGCACTTGAAATACTATTTGCAAATTAGGTTCTGTATTAAGGTATATACAGGATGTCCCAGAGAAATGGTCAATATCAGAGATATGCCAGGAAACTTCATCTGAAACAAAAAACTTTATATGGATATATACCCTACTCCGAATGTCAGAGATAGAACACATTTAATGTACATTGTTCTTTATTTTCTATTTTATTCAATACATTGTCTGGTTTACACATGTATAAGAGTTAGTAATCATTACAAAGTGTAATTTACAAAATAACAATTGAAAATTATGTATTTTTAACATGTTTACCTCTAAGCATTATTGTACACATCAAATTACAGTTGCTGTACAGTTCACAATAAATGTTAGAATATCACACTGTCAACTTCAGTCCATCTGTGCACTCTTGGGAGAACACATGTTGCTTCTCTGAGTGCCTCTGCAGGTTCCCTAATCATGACAGCAGCATCCACAGTGCGAGCAAGTAGTTCATCTTATGTATTCACTTTTCGCTAGTAAACCTCAGATTTTATCCAACCCTATAAATAAAAATCTAATGGTGTAAGTCTGGAAATCCTGGTGGCAAGTTAACTAGTCTACCATGAACAGCCCACAATTAGGATAAATGTGGTTAAGTTAAAAAAGAAAACTGAATGTACGTTAAATGAGTTTAGGGCATTTGTCCATATGTAGGATTTTGCTTGAAATCAACATTCGTGTCACATCCCTGAATACTGAGCATTCCTTCTGGGACACATTGAACATATAGGGTGCCCATAACTAAAGCTCGAGTTTAAAATTGCTGTAGAGAGACACACTGTTCACAAACCGAGCGAGGTGGTGCAGTGGTTAGCACACTGAACTCGCATTCGGAAGGACGATGGTTCAATCCCGCGTCCGGCCATCCTGATTTAGTTTTTCCGTGATTTCCCTAAATCTCTTCAGGCAAATGCCGGGATGGTTCATTTGAAAAGGGCATGGCCGACTTCCTTCCCTAATCCGATGAGACCGATGACCTCGCAGTTTGGTCTTCTCCCCCCTACACAACCAACCAACTGTTCACAATGTCATCAAATTTGAACAGCATTATTATTGATGCAGGGGGAAATGTCATGGGGAAATATATCCGAATCTGCAATAAAAACCTATTGAACGTTTTGAAGTTGATCCCCTACCCCCTGTGGGTGGGGCAGAGGATTCAAGTTTAGTGTCACTGGGTGCCTCCTTCCGTGATGAACAACTTTTATTACAACATTTTTTCATGCGGATTGTAGTGTTCCAGATATTTTCAGGGTGGGGTGATTACAGCTGCATATGAAAACACCTGGGACATCATCAGGGTGTATATGTGGACAAGGAGAAAAAATTCCCAGATTTTTCCAGGATCTCCCGATTAAAAATACATTTTGTCCTGGGTGAAAATACGCTTTTACCATGTTAAGTGACAGTATACTTTCCCTCGGAACTGTAAAACTTATCCTTTGATAGGATTTGGTTTTATACAGCAGCGTAGAATTTCCTGGCACTTTAGAAAAAGATACTCAGCGGGGAAAAAAAGTTTTGGAAAGATCTTTGATGTGCAGCAACATGTATGCTGCATATTTTCGTATTACAAAAGTATAAATTCGAATTCCACCAACAAAAAAGTTTACGGTTTAAATTAATGTACATAGTGTTGCTACAAGAAAAGCAAAGCTTTCACATAAAATATTTGTCTCGAAGATTAATAAGCTACAACAGAAGCTAAGCTTTCACTTATAATGTTGATCTGTTTAGCGCATGTTACACATTAAGATACATCACACAAATACGTCAGCAAAATTTTTAATACCGACATAAATCTCTGATCTTCTGGGCTCGAAATTCTTCCAAATGGCTCGTCATCAAAGAGTTGCTTTTTAAAAGAGACCTAACACTTTGTGATTTAAGAAAGCCATTGTGCATTCTCGCACGTAGTTCATCTTGCATAAAAGGAAATTTACTTTGAAAATAACACTTTCAAAACAACAATTCGCAATGTTTTCCCGCGACCTGTTAGAAATAGATTCATTTCAGCAGTTGTCAGAGAGTGCCAGATGAGAGGTGTCATAATGCTTGTGCAGCTACGGTGACGTAGGAAGCCCGTATATTCGTACGTGTAAAACATTAAAAGATCTTACACTATGTCATAAAAGAAACAAGACGTCAGAGGATACTCCAAGGGCGTCAGAATTTTATGAACCATACTAAAATGCATAGTTCGCCTTACAGTGCACGTTCGTATGTCCAGATTCTCAATGATGTAGGCCTCGACCAGAAATGAAGCTCTTCAGTGTGGTTTGTGGGACGTAAATTTTCTTGGAGTACCAGTACTGTATCATCTCATGTTTGGTTCTTTATTGTGGCATAATGCCATATGTGCTAAAAGATGAAAACATGCACCCGAAATGCAGCGAATAGTTGAAACTAGCCAATAGTGTGGAATAAATTGACTGCCTCAGCAGGAAAGCTTAATAAAAGCCAAATTTATTTATCAAACCGACAAAAATAACTCCATTTTTCTGCAAGGTGATTGATGCTCGGCTGTCAGAAAGGTGGAAATAAAATAAAATCTGAAACTAGTAACATAGTTTACCCTTCTGTAATTATGTGAATGTTTTTTAATTCCCGTGACAACTCCCAGCCACAGAAATCCGTCTTGTTTTCATTTGACGTAAGAGCAGGGAAAAAAAAAAAAAAAGTCACGTTGAGACTTCCCCCCCCCCATAACTAATAACTCAGACTGCTCTGTGCATCAGAACGTCAACAATTAGAAAAAAAATACTTTTCAAAAATAAGTTCATTTTGTAGTGCACATCGTTCTGAAGAGTCTGATACATAAAAGATATATCTTCGAGGATATTTAAGACACGTTATTTGGTCTTAAGTGTGCAGTGAGGTGCCACACATCTTCAAACAACTTTGTTATATCGCACATCACTGTATTTCGCTCTGTGGAACTCAAACGCGTATATTTTGTAATGGATGCCATCAAACTATTTCAGGACAGTGGAAATTAAAATGTCCTGTAGCGCCTCTCCTGCTCCCAGTAGGCCGGTTTGACATCCCCCCCCCCCCCCCTTTTCTGTTAAAAAACCCCTCACGATTAATACTTTATAGGATTATTTGTAACCAGAAGAACAAGAACTCTTCAGAAAAACTGGACTCTTTATTGCCTATTAGCTAATAACTTGCTCTTCTGTGTGACATAAAATTAAATATAGGACACCTAAAACCAGTAAAGGCAAGATACAGGAAAGACAGTACACATTTCTTCAATGCTTAGGTCCTAGCGATTTTTCTCTCTAATCTTACTACAGCTTTACATGGCGTGCTTTCCTTTCTGCGAAAGGACCATTAATTTATCAAAGTTCATCAAATGTTTTGCTACATGAAAAATAGAAATGTCATTGTCTAATACCGAAAAAGCTATTAATACAAATAGTACCCAAGACTGGTGTGGTTTCTTGATGTGATTACGTCTCTTTTGTCACTGTGTGCTGGAGAAAACAAAATAGGCCTTCCTAATATTTCAGCAATTGTAACACACACCAAATAAGCGAGACTGTTTTGGCAATAATGATCATTTTTATAATACGTCAGAATATAATTCACAAAGTACCAATGCGAAATACCTATTTGGCCTACTACAAGTAAAAAGGTTTACGTTAGAAAATAGTTTCACATTTCATTCATACACTCCAGTTTCTCATACATGACACAGAAAAGTAGTAGAACGAAATTTCTTTATAAATTTGGAATCGTCATATTCTTCCATAATTTGTGTGATGTCCCCATTTCTTCTACTTCCTCGTTCTAACAAAGAGTCTTGTCATCACTAATTCTGTAACTATTCCTACCACTGTCAAAACTCATTCTCCGGTTAACTTGACTAACCCTGCCACAATCACCGGTTTAGTTATCCAGCGATTATTCTCCGGTTAGGGGTTATTACGTGTTCGTACAATGCGTTTTCTGCACTACTCCCAGAATGGAACTTAAGTGGCTGCTAGCCGGGGACTACAACTGGCCCTGTCTCATGTAGTGATCTGGCCAAAAGATTTCTGTCAAAATTTCACTTTCTTCGATACACCGAGAAGATAATGCGTAATCTTTCCTACCTGTTAGTTGTTTATTTCCACTCTGGTAGTCTGAATCTATGGATTTCGCTAGTAATTATAACAACACTGAACATTCGCAAACCGAATCAACCACATAAACAAGCAGCTCTAGGCATTCACCAGTTCGGCTTTATTCCACTCAGCTCGTATAGCCCCATCCCATTTTGTCTGCAGGAAAGTTTATTTCTAGATGTGACGAGGATTCCCCTGGCAGAGACATCATGTACAGTATGCACACATTCAAAAATGAACCTATAATTCATTCAGAAATCAACTTATAATGTATTAAAAAATCAGCAGGGGTGTGTTTCAAAATCATATGAATAATCGATAGACCGACGTGCGCTGGATGCTAGGTGCTTTGTGAAACAAGGTTTGCCTGCTGCACACACGTGAATCTGGCAGCTTGGGTGCGCCAGCAAAATTTTTCCGGGTACCACGTGGCTGGTCGCTGCTACTGCTCCTTACACAGCCAACAGCCACATTTCTGTAGCCAGAAGCGGGAGAAGGTACAACTCATACGCGACTCAACTGAGCGTGTGCATGAGCCCACTCGTAACTGATTAAATGAGTCTAATGTAAACAGTGTCACACTCATCAAAGGCAATTTGTTGTTTTGAAGCATTGCATAATCTTCCGAAAGCCTTTGACACATTTTGCTGTTGGCAGATGCTTGTGCGAGCACTGTGTTATTTTATATGGTGCATTTCCTTTGCAATTTAAGTTTTATTTTCATTTTTTTCCCTCGTTCATGTTTTAATGCTGCAGTATTATTCTGCAGTATCAGGACACAGTAATATCCTTTGTTAGAGTAACGGTTCTTATCAGTCAAAATTACAAAAATTTAACTAAAAACTAAAACAACGAAAAATTCCTGGAATTCTAAAAAATTCCCAGATTTTTCCCGGTTTTCTCCCGGATGAAAAAAATTCCCAGGTTTTTCCCGGATCTCCCAGTTGTCCCAGGTTATATACACCCTGACCATAATCCAGATGAAAAAAATAGATTGTAATAACAGTTGTTCATCTTGAAAGGGGAAATCTAATGACACTAAACTTGATACCCTTGCCCCATCCTCTGGGGGTGGGAGGGGAGTCATACATAATTTTTGTCTGGCACAATTTTATCATTGTACGATGGATGGTGCTGTAATCAACACAAATCAAATGGGTTACAAACCATTGAAAAGCAATGGGGAAATGTTCGATATGTTAACCATTGTCTGTGATAGCAAAACCTCTATGTGCAAGGATGCAGTTCCATTGTGTCTAGCACTACTGTGGCTGTACCACAAATCAGTGACAAGGAAACAGTGGCAAAAGTGGTTGCAGTTCACTTCACTTCAAACATTCAAACTACAAATATCTCTTTATATGTGTGCAATGATGTTGACAATTGCGGAAAGGGTAGATATTATTGCTGTGTACTTTGCATCAAAGAGACATGTAGGATAAGCTCGTTGATGGTATGCAAACCTGTTTCCTGAGAGGAATGTTCCTTCTGCAATGACATTTTGCAGTATTATCTATCTGTTTACTGCAACTGGAAGTGTTCAACCCACATGAAGAATCTGAACATGGCCTTTGACACATGAAAATGCTGTACTGGATGTTTTACCTATGACTGCTGTATCTCCTCACATTAGTTCATGGCCAAGCACCCAAGGTGCAGAATTTCATGACGAAATTATTCTGTGTATACTACATGAACAAAAATACAACCCATATCACCTGTCATTGCATCAATCTGTCCATGGGGGCGAATTTCGAAGCCACTTGAACTTTTGCAAATGAATACAACAATAACTAGAAGCCAACAATGATTTTCATTGACAGATACTTTTCTCTCTGGTGAAGCAATGTTTATGAATTGTGGTTTCATGAATCAGCACAATATGCATTGCTGGGCAATGGAGAATCAGCACTGGTTAAGGCAACTCAAGCTTCAATGCTCCTGGAGTGCCAATGTTTGGTGCAGTGTGTTAGGTACACGGACAAATGGCCCATATTTCATATGGTGAGGCAAATGGTTGAATGTATGGTGACTTTTTAGACAATATTTTGCCAATATTACTGAAATATGTCCAAATTCAATCAAGAATGGGTATGTGGTTTCAACACACTGGGCTGTCCTTTGATTATTCATGGATCTCTTGTGAAGTTCTGAATCGACACTATCCTGGTCATAGATTGAATGAAGATGCCCTAATGAGTGGCCTGGACATTTAATCTGTTTGATGCCTCCTGATTTTTTCCTGTGGGGAACTCTAAAAGATAAATGTTACATGGATATTCCAAGAACCCCTGCAAAAACACTGCAACAAATTGTCATTGAATGAGCAAACATTAGCAAAGAGACACTTAGAGACATGGGATTGTCTTTCGGAAATTGTATTGCAAGGTGTGTTTCCAGCAAATGGGTATTACTTTGAACATTTGCTTCAGTAAAACATGAAGATTTCTGAGGAGCAAGGGAAACACAACCACTCCAATGGTGAGAGGCAAGTACATTCACCTACAAGAAGCACCTCGATGGTGGGAGGCAAGGGGATTTAAATTAAAAAAGCACCCCAAATGGAATAAAATACTACTATTTCCATGTCATTGTTCCTAAATAACCCTGAATGTAGTTGTTCCAAATTGATAAACAAACAAATGACCTGTTTCTACCACTTTCCACTTCAGCACAATCTGCCAAGGTAGTTACACCAATAATGTGGACACTGTAATGTGTTACAGTCTGGAGAATCACATTGATTTACTATAAAACAGTGGCATCACACTACGGAATTTAAGAACACTGCCTTTTTACCCTCCTGGGATCCTAATCTGTTATGTTTCAGTGGATTGTAACTCATTTTCATTTAATGTCGATTACAACACCACCTATCACGCAACAATAAAATTGTTCCATGCAAAAGTTGCATATTTTTTCCTGCAGACTCCGATTCTGAAATCAAAATTAGGGATCCTTATTGATCATTTCAAATTTGACCCCCCACCCTCTGAGGATGGGGCAGGTGGTTGAGTGTAGTGTCATTGGATGTCTCCCTTTGAAATGAAGAACTGTTATTACTCTTTTCACAATCCAATATGTAGTTTCCCATAGATATCTCAAAAAAGTTTTAAACACTCCTTCGCACACACACACACACACACACACACCTACCCACCCATCCACCCACACACACGCATACTAATATATGGCACTGTAAGCATCTAAATGTAAATGGGGTATGGGAACAGCTATACACAACAGATTAATCTCAGTATGATGGCTATGGTTTGAATTGCACATTACACCACCCATACTGTTCAATGTGTATGCCTGCAGAAGTTCAGAAGTCAACAGTTGTAGCTTTATTTGTTATGTAAGCCCACCTATCATAGCAACGTTGTACCACATCACATGGAATAAATTGTTTTTGATGGTCCTGAGCCCAAAAACTGCATAAAAGGCAAAATGGATTCAGTTTATAATTGTCGTGAGATGTCTAACATTTTCTGCCACAAACTGAAATCACAAAACAGCATCTTCCACAACAGACTGGAATGTCTCAGGGATGCATGCTGTCAGTTCAGCTATGTTTGTAAGTAGAACGCTGAACACAACATTTTTAACATAACCCCACAGCCAGAAGTCACACAGATTCAGATCAGGTGATCTGGACAGCCAGGTTGTAGGGAAATGATGGCTGGTAAGTCCAGCATTTGTGAAATGCCTCTGTAGCAGCCATTTAACTGACACTGCAATGTGTGGAGGAGCACCAGCTTGCATTAAAATGATCCTACCTTAACATCCATGCTGTTCAAGGGTTGGTAAGGTGTTGATAAAAAAAGTCCCTACGATAAATAATGCCATCAACCCACACCACACAGCCACCTTTGCGAATGAACTGGTACTAGTTGATGTGTGTGCAGCAGATTTTCCACTGCTCATATTCTACAATTCTGCATATTGACATGTCCATGGAGATGGATATGGGCTTTGTCTGCCCACAGATTTTTCCATGGCCAATCACTCTCCACTTCCGTGCAATCAAGAAATTTCAGAGAGAATGTTTGTCTTGCTGGCAGGTGAATGGGAAGCAATTGCTGAATAAAGGTGAAATTGTGTGCACAGCAGGGACAGCAATGCAGGATATTTCTTAGGACTGTATGCACCGAGCTCACAGTTACTCCAATGTTCATGGAATTCCCCGAGCACTGCATGTTTGCACCCCACTGCTGGGCCTCTCCTGAAATGCTGGGGCTACATCTTTGACAGACACAAGATAAACTGCTTTCCTCCATCTACCACAATGCATTTCAGTAGAACCTGACTTTTTTCTCCAGATCCTTAGAATACATTGGTCTAATGCCTTTTTTTATACTCTTGATTGTCTGGAGCTTCTGCAGGGCTATTGGTACACAGTCAGCATCCTTGTAAAAGAGCTTCACCAACAGCATGTGATCCCTCATGGAGAACCTCATGGAGAAAGTCACGTTAGGCGTCTTGGATGCAAACTGAGGATCTGCTGTGTGCCGCATTTCTGATGGAGTGCATATTTTGAGACTCTCAGAGTCATCTACTGGTCAAATTTTTGTTAAAATTTTTTTTTGTTGCATAATGTTTCCCCCTGCACCAATAATATGCTGTTGAAATTTGACTTCATTCCGAGCAGTTGTTCTCTTCATACGGTGTTTTGAAACTGAATCTTTAATGAAGGACACACCATACCTGTATATTCCAAATATTTGCCATCCATAAAACCCAAAAATACAAGCATCTTAAAAAGAACTTACCTATGTGTACTTGGTCTTGATAATATGCTGGTACATACAGGATCAACAGAAACAATAAGAACACAAAACATGCTAGAAAGCATTGTAGATACTGAGGTCTGTGATCACAATGGAGCACTGTGTGTGTGATGTGGCTGAGAGATGGGCATGCTTTATAAAGTCTGTGCACCCTTCTCATCTGGAAAAAAAGAGTTTTGTTTGTAAATAAACAGCTGTGAATGCATTAAGAATGAAAATTAGAAACCGTTTTCCAAGAGAGTGTAAAAAAAGGAAGAAGAAGAACACAGAAGGGCTAGCAACACACCACAACACCACACAGGAGGAATGTTATCACTCATTTATTCTCATGTGCACCTTCAGTTCAAAAATTCTATGCAAACAATATTATTCACTTGACTATGAGTAAAAGTTTCATTGTGGACTCCCCCTTAGATTTTTCATTGTTTATGTGCAATATACGTAAATAACATGCACCAAAATACTCATAGGATACTTGTTCATTGTTTAAAATATGTTTTCTGAATTTGCTTTGCAGTTTTATTTTTTATGGTGGAAAGTTCATTAAATATGGCAAAGTACACTGAAGAAGGTGCAAATGTAAACATTAGGCTATGCTGCAGATCACTCTGTAACCATAACCTTTACTTGGCATTCACATTCACTAGTTTTCAAACTCATTACTAAATTATCACCTTTCAACCTAATCTAGACCTCACGCTACACTACGCATTTGTCACTCAGCAATCCAAGATTTCAGAGAAGGCCCAATATCAAACTCTAACCTATGAGATAAGTTTTTCTTTTTTTTCTTTTTTCCCCTCATTACTTCTAATTCAAAAATATACAAGGACATCTTAAATTCTCTGAAGAAGCTTTAAGGAAGTCTTTTGTGGTGTAATATGACATTTTATTAGGAAATGACATGGTACACTCCAAGACTCTTCAAGAAATGGAATATATCCATGTGAATGTAGAGAGAAAAACTACTCTTTTAAGTTAATTGAACTAGAGTGGAGTAAAAGACTGCTGCTAGTGTCCCGTTTATGCAGAGCCCAGGATATACATAGCAGTTGCACCTCCTGCAGGTATTAGTGGAAAAGAGAAGTTGTAACTTGCTGTGAGGGACATGTTATTTCCTGCAGTTGCTGATGGAAGGTACTGTGGCAGCCAAGGAATAACTAAAGAGTATGCTTTAGTAATGAATGTTATGTAAAATGTACTATATTGACTTACTCCTTTGTATACAGACCAGAGACAAGGAGCAGCATGATGCTCATTGTATGTAAATTGTATTAATGGTCAATTTGAGAATATATGGTTGAAATCATGGAACTCTGGTTACAATTGCTTCACATTATTTGAGGAGAGTATTGAGCTAATCTTCAGGGAGAGGATCTGAGCATGTGAAGAAGGTGTCAGTGATGTGGACTGTCTACCTCTTGTGTGTTCTTTGATATGTTTACTTCCTTTTAATGTATTGAAATTGGCGGGATTCAGTCCGTACATGTGTAGTGCATTCAGTAAAAATAAAATGTGCTCAAGTGATGTGATGTGTGTCTGTCTGTGCTCCCTGCCCTCCTCAAAAGAAGATTAACAGGTTATGGGCCTAGGATTGCTCATCTACAGTGACAGGGAGTGAAGGTGACATCCCAATGAAGACAAGCTGTAGAAATGTTCGAACTGTTCAGAAACTGTGGTTACTGAAAACTTCTCACTTTTGCGGATTGTGAAGAGGATTTGTAAGAGAAATTACGAAATCAATGTGAAAGTGATAGGCATGACTGAATTCCTCGAAAATAAGCGGAAAATTACAAATGGAAAGTCCTTCTTTACTGCACGATATATTTAAAGCACTAATATGGTGGACGAGTGTAAAAATGAACTGTTGTATGCAGATAATTACTGTCACTGGTCACAAAGAATTAAAGGGATTCTCATAAGCAAACACTGTTAGTGTGCTATCAATCCTGTCATGGGAAATACACCCACAGCGGATGAACGGAAAGCAAATGAAATGGCGATGGGTAGTCTACTAACAACAGTAGCTGATAATTCACTTGACAATAAACAAGACTGAAACAGCGAAAGAGATATGGTATGCACTGAAAGATTCCCATAAAAATTTTGATTTGTGGGATGGAATGCTTGCATTAAAGGAATATGCAAACATCAAAAAGGAAAGCAGATGAATCGATGTTAGATTACCTTATGAGATGCGATGCACTTCTGTTCAAAGTTTGCGGTTCTGGAGTTGAATTATCAGACAAGCAAGCAGCTGTGCATACTTTGATGGGTCTACCTTCAGAGTACAAGACTTTTTCAAGAAGTATGCGATGTGATGAGTCAGATTTCTCACTTAAGAAGTTCAAAAGCTGTCTTTTAGAAGAAGAAAGACGACTTACAAACATGAAATGCAAAAATGAAGCAAGAGCATTACAAGTTTCAGCATTCAGAAGAGGACAACCATGACTAACAAAGTGTGGTGGAAGTATTTAAAGGGGACGAGGCTGCAGAAACAACCAACATGATAACAGTCACAGCAGTTACAAGAAAACATGACCATTGTCCACAATGTTTTTGTTGTCAGGAGTACGGACACATTGGAAGAGACTGTCCACAATTTGGTGATAATGTTTCAAATGACAAACAAGTAAACCAGAGAAAGGAAGCAGATAAAACATCCTCAAATTCTGTTGAGTTCACCACTAGCAAAAGTGCATTATTGACATGAAACACAATAACATGAAATGTCATGCTACAAGGGAATTAAGTGACGCCCTGTTGGACACTGTTGTGTATTCAAATGCTATGTACACCACTTTCCATGAAAACAAAAGAAATGATGTGTGGATTCTGGACAGTGGAGCAACAGACCACATGACTTACCAATGGGATCAATTCACCACTTTCACCGAACGTGAAGAATCAGTAAAGGTAGTTGGTGGTGGATATTTGTTGAGTTCTGGCTTTGGCACTGTACGCATGTGAAGGGCAAACTGTCGACTTGCACAAGACTTTGTACATCCCAGACATCATGTGTAGTTTGATATCAGTCCCTCAGGCTACCACTTAAAGAATGTAGGCATCATTAATGAAAAATGAAGCTCAAATAATGAGACAATGCAGGGAAATAATTGCGAAAGAACCAAGAAAAGGCAATCTGTATTACTTTTATGAAGACAGCTCCTCCAGTCCTTCAGTGAGTGGATGTGACCATACTGCAAATGTTAGCACTAGTCAGGAACTGGATTTGTGGCACCAAAGGCTAGGCCACATTCACATCGAAGAGGCAAAGAAACAAGTCAAATTCAGTGGAATTACTCTCAAAGCATCTGATGACCAGATAAATGAAATGTGTAGTGTGTGCACTGAAGGCAACATGAAAGCTAAGCCTTTCCCCAAACTGACTGTAAACAGAACAAATGAACCAATACGTTTGATACACAGTGATGTAATGTGTGTATCTGGCTCACAGTCACTTGGTGGAGCAAAATACATTGTCACATTTATTGATGATTACTCGAGATATGCAGTGATATATTTACTAAAAGCCAAAAGTGAAGTGTTCAATCATTTAAAGAATATAAAGCATATGCAGAAAACTGTCAACAGAAAAAAACACAAACAATACGTTAAGACAATGGAGGCGAATATATGAGTAAAAAATTCAAAACATACTAGTTAAAAGAAGGTATTCGGAGGCAGTTGACTGTACCTGGCACACCTCAACAAAGTGGTGTGGCAGAATGGTTCAACCAAACTCTTTCAAATATTGTACAACGTGTGTTGTTAGAGAATGGTTTGCCACAAAATTTCTGGGGTGAAGCAATAGCTACAGCAAATTACTTGCGAAATAGGTGTCCAACAACAGCAAATGATGGAGAAAGTACCTACAAATGTTGGCATGGACGGGAACCAAAAATTGATTATCTGCAATTATTCATATGTCGTGCTTGGGCAAAAATGAAAAACCAATGTGGCAAATTTAATCCAAAAGGACAGCCTCATGTAATGGTTGGGTACTCAGAAACCATGAAGGCCTACAGACTGTGGCATCAAATAACACGAAATATTACTATTTCCAGAGATGTGGTATTTGATGAAAAACTCTTTCCTGCAAAACTGAGCAAAAGTGTTGCAAAGTTGATTGACCTGAAGACCACTAAAATCACAGGTGATGAAGAGGCATTACAGAATGTGGATATTATGGAAACAGAAGAAGCACCTGAAACTGAATGCAGTGAAGCTATGGAAACATGCGTGCCTTCCAAAAACACTGACATTGAGAAGGAGAGTGCTGACAAGGATGTGAGTGATGAAAGCATTTATGTCACAACAGAGGATAATGACTGTCCACTTCAAGAATCTGAAATAAATGAAAACTACAGAACACATTCTGGACGACAAGTCAATCCATCTAAATGGCCAACAGACTATGAGACAAAAGAAAAGAAGAAGGTATATGCAATAGAGAATGAGAGTACACCAAGTGAAAATGATTCACAAAGTATATGGGAAGCCATATCCGCTGAAGATAGAAACAAATGGCAAGAAGTGATGTTAGAAGAAATGGAAAATCTACTGTGAAACTGAACATGGACATTTGTAGCACGTACCAATAACATAAAAACAATACGAACAAAATGGGTCTTGAAATGGAAATATGATGAAAATGGAAGAATTGCTAGGTACAGAGCACGAGTGGTAGCTTTAGGAAAGGAGCAAAGACCAGGCACAGATTTTGACAAAAGTTACAGTCCAGTAGTAAAAATGAAAAGTATGCGACTACTGATGGGAATAGCAGTTGAACAAGACTAGGAAGTTCACCATTTAGATGTTGTTGCAGCATATTTGATGGCTGACATGAGAGATGAGGTCTATGTGGAACTACCGATGGGTTTCACAGATGCCACTGACAAACTAAGAAGAATATTCAATGGCATACCAGATCAAGAAGAACTGCAAAATGGTGAGTGGATCTGCAAACTAGGAAAGTGCATCCATGGGTTGCACATCAGTCAGGCAGGAGATGGAACGAAACACTTGACGAGTTCCTGCACAAGCAATGGATGCTGTGATCAGTAGCTGATCCATGTGTTTACTATGTTATTCAACGTGAAATCATAGTAACTGCATATGTAGATGACATAATGTTGTATGGAGACAAAACTGAAATAGGAAAGATGAAAAATATCTCAAGTGCTGAATTTGAAGTAAGGGATCTTGGACTTGCACAGCATGTACAATCAGTTCGAAATACAAAGGAAGATGGCACCCTGATTTTAGATCAGTCAGCATATGCTAAAGAAATATTAAAGGAATTTCAAATGGCAAACTGTAAACCTGTGCAAACATCAATTTAAAGCTGCAAAATGCAACAGATGACCACAAACTCACTGAACATGAGGCAACAAGATACAGTATTGCAGTTGGAGGCCTTCTTTACTTAGCAATGGGTAGGAGTCCAGTTTAGCATACCCAGTGACATACTTGAGCCAGTTCAGCAACAATCCAAGTGAGGAACACTGGCCTACTGCCGAACGTACACTACGCTATTTGCGTGGTACAACGAATGATGCACTTGTTTTCCATAAGACTGGTAAGAAAATTGTGATGTGTACTGATGCAGACTGGGGAGCTGATCCAAACCACCGTAAATCCTTTGGCCTTTGGTGGATATTTGACAGTATTTGGGGGTGCAGCTGTAAGTTGGAGCAGCAGGAAACAGCAAACTGTGGCACTAAGCATTGTTGAAGCAGAGTTTGTTGCACTGAGTGAAACTGTAAGAGTAGGAGGATGAACAGCTTTCTTGGTGAAATTGGTGAAGATTGTTTTCTGCACCACCCCATGAAGATTTTCATCAACAATCAAGGTGCTCACAAACTCGCTGAAAATCGTGAGGCTTCTGAAAGGACCAAACATATGGATCTGAAGATCATCTTTGTGCAAGAGGAGGTGGAAGCCAACAACATAAGTTTGGAATACATCGCAAGCAAGAAGAATGTTGCTGACTGTCTGACAAAGGCAGTCAACAATGTGAAGCTGAAAACCAATCGGCAGTTAATTGGGTTATGGACCAGGAAGGGTGTCAGTGATGTGGACTGTCTTCCTCTTGTGTGTTCTTTGACATGTTTACTTCCTTGTAATGTATTGAAATTGGTGGCATTCAGTCTGTCCATGTGTGATGTATTTAAAAAAAAAAAAACATGTGCTCAAGTGATGCGATATGCATCTGTGTGTGCCCTCAAAAGAAGATTAACAGAAGGTTACTAGCTGGGACTAAACAGCAGGGCCAACAGTACAAGATAAAGTTAAGGGTGACTGTAGTATCCAGAAGATATCAACAAACAAGTCAAATCTACAACATCACGTACTATACTGGGAGGACATATGTAACTGGTAGGTTTGACATCTACCTGTGAGCACTAAGCACGTGACACTTTAACATAGTGTAATAGATTATACCAAGTATTAAGTTTATTAGTCACTTTTGTTTTGATTTTAAATTTAGGTTCAGAAAAGGAAAGAGGTAAAGTTAGGATCTGTCAATGATGAACTAATTATAGGCAGAACACAAGCTCAGACAGGGCAATGATGGAGGAGGAATGATCCCAGACTTTGCCTTAATTAGGGAAACCACAAAAATTCTGATTCTAGATGGCCAGATGGATGTCTGAATTCCATTCCCCTTGAATGTAAGCCCAGTGCCTTTACAACATTGTCACTTTGTTCAATAAATTTTGTGGCATTTATTGTCATTGTTATTTTATAATCTGAATTCTGTAATGATAATGTTCTCAAGATAATGATGAGCTTGGTACTTACAAATGAGGATTGTGACAATAGTGTTGATGGTGGCAGCAGATAAGTAGTAATAGTAGTAGTAGTAGTAGTAGTAGTAGAGGTAATAGGATGAAGAGGAGGGAGAAGAAAAAGAAGCAGAAGAAGAAGAATACAGATAACACAGGCCAATGATGGAAAAACTTTTTTGCTGAAAATACCTTTTTCTTACATTTTTTAGGGTGGGAAATCCAAATATGATACTTAAAAAACTGTATCACCCACCATTTCTTCACATTTTGCAGTAATTTATTAAATTAAGCGAGTTTTTAAAGAATTTAACAGCTTTTATATAGTTAAAATAATTTAAAAAGGAGGTGTAATGAATGTAGATGATGTTGGTAGCACTGCTGAAAAACATTTGCTGGCAAGAAAAGGACATAACGTTTAACGTCCAGGGCTGTCGCTAACATTTTCTAGAAAAGGTCAATACTATTTTTCTATTAACAGATGGTATTTTATTAACAGATGGTATTTTGTTTACTGTCAACCCAACCTCACTTTCCCATTTCCTGTACATGCGCTCAGTACGATGTCTAATCATGGTTGTAAGACCTCTGCTGACAGTTTTTGTTATATTTGTGGTGAATTTGTGATTAAAAAAAACCAAAGAAACATTACAGACTTTGTGAAAAAGGTTTATCTATCATACTTCAGATCTAAACTTGGTGATCAAGATAAATCTTGGGCGCTGCTTAAGGTGTGTTATGTGTGTGTTGAAGATCTGAGAAAATTGTCCAAAAAGGAGAAAAAAAAACCTTTAGATTTGCTGTTCCTATGATATGGAGGGAGCTAAGAAATCATTCTGATGATGGCTACTTTTGCAGTGTTGATATTACTGGTCATAATTCGAAAAACAAGAAGGTAATAAGCTACCCTTACCTCCTGTCCACCATCAAACCAGTAGGGCATGATGTACATTTGCCGGTTCCTGAACCACCAGATGATTTAAATTCAATTCCAACAGAAGTAGGCCTATTTTCTGATGTACAATCTGATTTACATGAACCAGATGATGTTCAGCAAGTGACTCATCGTAGAAAAAAAAGAGAAAGAAAATGCAAACCAATTCCAGCTGACAAGTGAAACCTCTATCAACACATATCATTGATTTAAATAGCTTACTGTAAATACAAACCATGCTTATGTTGTAACAAAGTGTTTCATTAATTTCCCTGTTTACCATACCATATAGCATAGGATTTTTATACAACATAGTGAAAAGCATATTGCTTGAAAACTGTGGGTGATACACAAAAACTTAGGCTAGATTTGGATTCAACTCATAAAAATCTTTTAGATCAGCTATCAACGTAAAAAAAACTTAGTAAAAAAATTTTTTTCGCTGGCCTGTGTTATTAACTTAGGAAAAGCACCACAGAAACATGCTATGGAAGTAAAAGTGCACGCAAACTGGTTTTACTCATTCTTTTATAACCAGAATTTGCGTATTCAATAGTTATTGGTAAAATCTGAGATACATAATGTTAACTTTTTTGGTGAAATTTAAAATATTGTGTATCAATAGGATGAACTTCACTTTTGATTGGCTAGAATGTCTTAAAATAAAAGGTGTACAACTTTACTTCCGCCATTTGCCGATAGGTGGCGGCAACGGTAAGTAGCAGTTGAAAGAAACAGATCGCAGGTGTCAGGCATTTAGCTTGGACCTCGGTCAACATAACCTCATTCAAACATTAGTCGATTGGTGTCTGCATCATAAAGTTGTTCTTGATTGAACATGTCAGTTTACGAGCCTAATTCTCATCATTTGCGGTAGGTGTTAGCGTTTTGTTTCAATATGAAGAAAACAGCAGCTGAGTCTCATCAAATGCTCTCAGTATGGTAAGGACGCTATTAGTGAAATAACATGTTGTGAGTGGTTTCAACACTTCAAGAATGGTGATGTTAACGTCATAGACCTGCATAGTGGTGGAAGAGAGAATGTTTTCGAAGATGCAGACATTGCTGAGTGAAGCCTCGCTTCAAACTCAAGAAGAATTGGTATGATCAGTGGGAGTGACACAGCAAGCCATTTCAAATGTCTCAAGGCTATTGGCATGATTCAGAAAGAAGGAACTTGGGTCCTTTGCGAACTGAAACCAACAAACGGTGAATGGTGTTTGTGAACAGCTGCTTCAGAGGTAAAAACGGAAGGGATTTCTGCATTGCATTGTGACCAGGGACGAAAAATGGGTTCATTATGATAACCCCAAACGCAAAAAGTCATAGAGATATCCCAGCCATGCTTCCACATAGACAGCTAAACCGAATATTCATGGCTCCAAGATCAAGCTATGCATTTGGTGGGACCAGCTCGACATAATGCACTATGAGGTGTTAAAACCAAGTGAAACAATCACAGGTGCTCATTATCAAATGCAATTAATGCATTTGAACGAGCATTAAAAGGCAAACAGCCACAATACAGTGATAGGCACAATAAAGTGATTTTGCAGCATGCCAATGCTTGACCCCAAGTTGCAAAAGGGGTCAAACCGTACATGGCAATGTCAAAATGAGACGTCCTACCCCACCTGCCATATTCTCTAGACATTGCTCCCTCTGACTATCACCTGTTTAGATCAATGGCGCATGGCCTGGCTGACCAATACTTCCAATCTCATGAAGAAGTCATAAATTAGATAGAATTGTGGATCACTTCAAAAGATTAACAATTTTTTCGACGCGGGATTCGTACACTGCCCACAAGATGTGAGAAAGTAGTGGCCAGCGATAGAAAATGCTTTGAATGATGCATGTGTAACCAATTTGTTTCATTAAAGCCTCCAATGTTCAGGGAAAAAAATGGCGGAAGCAAAGTTGTACACCTTGTATGAAAATGCTCAAGAATTTTCTTCAGATTAGGGATGTTTTCTTATGTTCAGGACCATCTTACAGTGTGACAAAGAGATTTTATTCACATTTCACAGGATGAGGGACAAGTACAAGAATTTCACAATAAGTTTGATGCAATATGAGTGTCATTAGTTGACTGACTGATGACTAATGTGACACAAATTCACCTTATAAGAAACCCAGTGTGACTGGTTGTTTACTTTAGACAACAATAGTTTACTTTAGATGACATTCTTTAAGTAATAGTGCAGTCCTTAGCATAAGCACTTAGCACTCTTGAGAGCAACTCCCAACTGGATTGAGACAAGTTGTAGTAATAAAACTATTGATACAACATAACTGGTAACTGGAACACTATATTACAATAAAAGCAGTAATATTATTTGAATTACTCTACAAAATATAGGGACAAATGCAGAGCAATATTTACCAATAAAATTCTCTCAGGCTTGCAGCCACAACTTGTGGTTTAAAATCCATGAACTTTTGACCAAGAACTTCCCAGTCATTCTCAGATGGAGACTATCATGTGATTGATACTGCTGGGCCTCTCTCATTTTCATTTTCGTATTGTGTAGCTGGAGTCAGCCAAACAAATACTGTTCATCATGTCTCTCACGTGATGCCCAATGTAAATGTAAAGCATCAGTTTGTTTACTGTTACAAACAAAACTATTTTTAATGGCAGCATTTTGCGTGTCCATTCAACAGACCTATCCAGAATTAGTGTGTAGCGTGATATTCGGTTTCTTCATATGGATTAACAGGGCCAGTAAAACATGAAGAATAACCAGTTCTCCAGAAGTGACTCAGTATGTCACCCTACCTGGTATTGACTGTTACTGCCAAGCAGTACTATACTCAGTTGCTGCTGAGACGCTGCTTATTCTTCATATTTTACTGCCCCTGATAACACATACTGTTAAACTGAATGTTGTGCTACACTTAATTTTGGCAGCTGTATCTAAAGGTTGGTTAAAATTATGCTATAAAAATAATTTTGTTTGTAACAAGGAAAAAGTTAACATTTTCTGTTCATAACAGATGTTCCATGAAACATATGATTATTTGTTTGGGCAAACTCCATATAACCACTAAAAAACTGAAATTACAAATACCTGGTGAAACACCAGAGAAAATCCAACTCACATCTCTTAGGAAAGGGACCCTATATAGTAGCACTACCATTTCTGATGTCACAGGTGTCCAGTCCAGTGTGATTAAGTTAACATTTTAGGTGCAAGAAGACCATACCCAGCTCAACCTTCTCAAGGCATGGTCCCAAGCTGTGCTTAATTACAGCCCACTGTCTTTGAGGGTGTTTCCAGAAATTTTGATCTTGGTTGCTTCTTTTATGATACTATTCCAGAACCTATTTGTCTGTTTAAGAACAGATGTTTCGTCAAATGCAATTTGGTGTCCGTTTTCCAGAGGATGTTCTGCTACCTACTGATTTCTCTAAATATCATTGGCAGAAACATCTCTCACGTTCAATATTGCACTTTTCAATAGTATGCACAATCCACCCAGCATAAAACGTTCACATCCAAATGGCAATCTGTATATTTTTGGCACTCTGTATATTCCTGGCATTCTGAGGCTTAGATCATTTTCCACAGACCTAATAATCTGTAAAATTCTTGCCGGAGGCTTGCAGACTGAATTGATTTTATGCCTGCTGTCACTGAGGAACAGAATGACAAAAATGCAAGCTTCTCAATCCCCTAGAATGATACAAAGCAGCTTGCATTTTTGCCATTATATGTCTCAGTAACATGAAATATTAGCTAGATCCTAAGAAGGCATAAAATTGATTAAGTCAGCAGACTTTCAGCAAAAATTAAACAACTCATTAGTTCTGTGAAAGATGATCACCAGGGATATACAGAATACTATGTGGGTGTGGACAGTTTTGTGTTGGACAGACTGTGTGCACTGTTGAACAGTCCCATGTTCCTACCTCTTATGGTATATGGGTTAAGCTCAACATTTCTGAAAGGACCCTCAATGAAGATGGCAGTTTGCAGTCAAGCACAGTTTGGAACAGAAGGTTGACAAGGGCATGGTGGTCTTGCAACTGAAAAATTATCTTATATGGAACTGGACTGGACACTAATGATGTCACAGGTAGTAGGGCCACAATATAAAGATCACAGCAGCAAGCACACAACAGTCACCACTTGATAAGCACTGAGTAGTACTCAGTGAAAAGCTCATGGATTTTAAAGTGCAAGCAAATTTTATCAATAGGGACTTCAAAGCAGAACTGGATAGCAGTGGTGGGTGTGATGAGGTAGCAAGTAATTGGAAGCACAAATAAATGAGTTCAAAAACTGACATATTTTATTTTAACTCACAGAATTACAATGTGGTATTGTTGCAGGTGCTGTTGATGGCTTCCCTCAGCTGCATCAATGCAACCAGTGTTGCTGACTCCAATGTAAAGAGCCTCAGGTCAAGCAGCCTACTATCTATTTTGTGGCTGTTTGCATGAGGAGCCAGCAGCATGAATGGATAGAGACAGGAGCTCTTGTAGCAGATGCCAGCTTTCAATGCAGGAACTTGTCCCTGTGAAAGGCTGTGTATGGTGCTTAGGCATCCTCACAGACATGACAGAGTGGGGAGATTGCAATGCCACAGGCCTGAACTGCTGGCCTCCAGGACTGCTGTATGATGATGGAGAAGGCCCATCAATGGCAGGAAGTCAGAATTAATACTCGGGGATGGTCTGGCGATGGATGGTACTCATAGCAGTTGTGAGCTATTCCGTGTTCACCTGGTGCCTGGCAGAGCCCTCATGTTCTGGTGGTACTGCCACACTGATCAGGCTGGAATGGGAGAGCGCGATACTCAATAGTAACCCACTTGTGCCTTGGTGCCATATTCTGTCACTTAGTCTACACATGACACTGGCTCACAGGTGTGGTAAGAGGTCGCTGTTGCCGAGGTCATTCACAGCATTCATAGTTCAGCTGATTTGTCAGTACTGCAAGTGTACACTTGGCTTTGATGTAGCAAGTGTCAGGCTGGCAGCTGTTGCAATGAAGTTATTACTTCCTTTGCATCAGTGACCATCTTGCACCCACAGTGGCAGTGCTACTATTTTAGTGGTGGTTCTACATTGTCTCTCCTTTCAGAAGAGTCAGACTCTGTGTCTCAATCCTGAATCTGCCTGTAACAGAACTCAACAAACATAGACAAAATACAAAATATTAACAACTTTCTTTCTTATTATCTATGTGCTCTGAACTTTAATTTCAGGAGCTCTACCTAATTCCCTTCCGGCTGCAAGTTTATCTCTTACAGTAGCATGGTATTTTCTGCTTTTGTATGCCTCATAACTAAACAGTCCTTATAAAACACTTCAATAGACTTAAAACTACCACCATTACTTTACATTAGACATGTGATCCTGGGATCAATCCTTCCATTATTTATGTTTCTCAATTGTCCCTCCCATTGTTTATGTTTCTCAAAAGTCTTCACTTGTCCTGCTTAGTAGTTTTTATATCTTAAGTGCCAGGTAAGGTATTTCTAAACTCCACTTGCACATACTCATACACATTTCCTTACTTCTCGTTTCCATTACTGGTGCTTCACACACAGTCAGAGAAGCAGTCTGCTGGATCTGTACAACCTGTTGTCTGCTTGTGTGAGCGACACTGTGCCTCAAGTAGATGAAGGCTGCACAGAATAGAGGTAGAGCTGGCATGGTGCCTAACATGGTGTACTCAATGTCCCATCCATTCCATGCCCTTCTTGGTTTGATTTTATTGTTCAGGAGGAGGATTAGGTCTGGCTTCAAGGTATTGTTGTGGTAGGACAAATTCTCCTCTGGAAGTACCCCTTCATTTAGTACTGCTGTGGCTGTGCCGTGTTCAACTTGGTAACTCCTGAAAGAATGGCTCTCATTATTTCACAATCTGTTCCATCAATAAGTCACCCACTGCCATGCAGTTCCACCTCTTTACCCCTGTGAACCTAACCTGCTCATAGCAATTCACTGCCACCACTATGGAACTAAGCATGGTGTAAATACAAGTAGCCCTGCTTGCTGAAAATAAGGCTACAGCTACAAAATGTGTCATGAGCAACCTTGCACATCCATCTTGCCCAGGTATAACTGAATTTTGCATATGTCCACGCCAGTATGGATCATTCATGTTGGGCAGATTGTAAACATTTCCCCTCAACGGTGCTGGAATTACTCTGATGTCATCACTGTTTGTTGACCCCATCCTCTGATGTTAGCAGGATTTCTCCGATTTTTACCTACACAAACTTCTCTAAAGTTCCCACCTGAATGGGTAAGAGTCAATAGTGAAAGATGTAAACTGGATGTGCTCACTCACAACCAGGAACTCAATCAATATGCTTAGTCATGCCCAGTCCATTCTAATGTCCGCTGCTGCTATGTGGTAGTATAATGGTAAATTCTATTCCATTCATTCAGTTCCACGGTAAGTTCCAGCTCAGGTGGAAATTCTTTCTGTGCTTTCACTAAACCAATCAATTAGGACGAGGAGGAGATATTCAGACAGTTGTACTTTGCACATCAACAATAGATTTGACCAACTGTCAGAGTCCAATGGGAGGAGCCTCTTGCAGCTGTAATTATATGAAACATGCAACAGAGCTCAGTATTAAGGACCATAAGACAGTTAGAGTAGAGTTTTAAATAGAAAGAAGAAGATTCTGCTACTAGCTAGTTCACATGGCAGGGGTGTAAGCGAGGAGTTGCAGGAAGTGTTGGGGAGTGAGTACTAGGACATCAGCGCTGTGAAGCCTAGTCCACAGTTGGCTCAGGTGACTGTATCTTAAGGGAGTTACATAGGAATTTTACAAAAGAGGATCATGTAGTGATTGTGGGTGAAGCTGGCAATATTCTTGGTAGTGATGGGGAGTATGACACAGGTTTTTTTTTTTTTTTGGTCATCAGTCTACTGACTGGTTTGATGCGGCCCACCACGAATTCCTTTCCTGTGCTAACCTCTTCATCACAGAGTAGCACTTGCAACCTACGTCCTCAATTATTTGCTTGACGTATTCCAATCTCTGTCTTCCTCTACAGTTTTTGCCCTCTACAGCTCCCTCTAGTACCTTGGAAGTCATTCCCTCATGTCTTAGCAGATGTCCTATCATCCTGTCCCTTCTCCTTATCAGTGTTTTCCACATATTCTTTTCCTCTCCGATTCTGCGTAGAACCTCCTCATTCCTTACCTTATCAGTCCACCTAATTTTCAACATTCGTCTATAGCACCACATCTCAAATGCTTCAATTCTCTTCTGTTCCGGTTTTCCCACAGTCCATGTTTCACTACCATACAATGCTGTACTCCAGACATACATCCTCAGAAATTTCTTCCTCAAATTAAGGCCGGTATTTGATATTAGTAGACTTCTCTTGGCCAGAAATGCCTTTTTGCCATAGCGAGTCTGCTTTTGATGTCCTCCTTGGTCCGTCCATCATTGGTTATTTTAGTGCCTAAGTAGCAGAATTCCTTAACTTCACTGAAGTTCGTGACCATCAATCCTGATGTTAAGTTTCTCACTGTTCTCATTTCTACTACTTCTCATTACCTCAATACATATGGGAAGTGGAGGATGGCAGAGCTTATAGGTGATAGTGTAAAGGGTTGTGGTAGAATCATTCATGGGAGAATTCCTGTAGTAGTTGATGTTATCAGAATGTAAGAGGTATTAGAGATAAAGTCAATGAACTGCTTACAGAGGTTGATTCCGACATTGCTTGTAGATCAGAGCACCACCTAAATACCATGACAACTCAGTGGCTTCCTTTACCAGGATACTGATTAACTGGCTGTTTTTCGATTTCTTTGCAGAGTGGGGGAGTGGCCATGTATGTAAAAAAATGGTATCCATTTGAGAGTGTAGAGGTATCAAAGCAATACACTGAACATGTATTTGAATGTTTTGCAGGAACAGTTGAATTTAGTGAAACTAAACTTTTAACTATAGTTATTTATAGATCCTGTAACTCTGACTTCAGAGCATTTCAGCTCAAACTAGAGGGGGTTTGTGGTTCAATTTATATGAAGTACCACAAATAGTAATTCAATAGTAATTTTGTATGTGACTGTGCAAGGCAAAGGATGTTGGATGATCTCCTAAATTCATTTGATCTAATGCAAACTGTGTTTTTTTTCCATCAGTAATCAGGGGAACAATAGCACAACCACAGACAATATTTTTGATCACTCTTCATTACTAGACAGGTATTCTGTTAGTAAAAGGGTGAAAGGCATTTCAGACCATGATGCACAAATTTTAACACTAAGTCATTTTTGCACTCAAAAATGTCATATATAATTACAAAATAGATAGAAATGCAAACCCAGCACAACTGAGAGTTTTTTAAAATCTTATTAAGAAACAAAAGTGGCAGGATGCTTGTAGTACTGATAACACAGATGACAAGTATAATGGTTTTCTTAACACATTTCTTAACTTTCAAAACAGGGTACTGGCAGTAAAAGACAGTATGGGTAGCTGATTAGTGGGATAAGAATATCATGTGGAACAAAGTGGGAATTATATGAAAATGTTAGACGTAGTCACAGTCGAGATACAGTAGCCCATTACAAATAGTACTGTCAGATGCTTAAAAATGTTACCATGGAGGAAAAGAGTATGTGGTACACAAATAGAATAGCTAATTCATGGTCAGTCATGAAGGACATGTCTGGTCAGCATCGTAAGGTCAAGGATGTAAAGTGAGTACATAATAAAAATGTTTCTTTTACTGATAAGTCGTAAATAGGTACAGTAGTTAACAATCACTTTCTGAACATAGATAGTGAATCAAATGAAAACTTAGTTTCTACAGGGAATCATAAAACTCTCTTGGAAAATGGCTGTCCGAAACAGATATCTGAAATACTCCTCCATGATATTGACATTAGGGAGATTGTGTCAATAATTTAATCACTCAAGACTAAAGACTCTCATGGATATGCTGGAGTATCTAAGCTGGAGTATCTAAGCTCATTTTAGCCCTATACTTAGCCATACTTGTAATTTTTCCTTTAGGGATTGTCAATTTCCTTAATGATTAAAGTACTCAGTAGCGAAGCTGCTTTATAAAAAAGAAGAAAGGGATATTATAGACAAATTTAGACATACTTCAGACCATCAGTGTTGCTAAAGTTATTGAAGAGGCTATATATGTAAGCATAATTGATCATTTCATTTCAGATAATTTGCTGTCAAATGTACAGTTTGGTTTTAGAAGTGGTTTAACACATGAAAATGCTACATTCCCTTTCCTCTGTGAGGCACTGGATGGATTAAACAAAAGGTTTCAAATGTTAGAAATCTTTTTTCATTTAACTAAGGCATTTGATTGTGTTGATCACAAAATATTTCTCCAGAAGTTGGGCCATTATCAAATATGTGGAGCAGCTCACAATTGGTTCACCTCTTACATGATGAACAGGCAACAGAAGGTCATTCTCCACAGTATTGAGAATGGCTATGATATGGAGTCCAAGAGGGGCAGGCTAAATGGGGGTGCCCCAGGGATCACCACAGGGACACTCCTACTCCTTATTTATATAAATGTTATGCCTTCTGTATTACAGGCATTTGTAAAATATTTCTTTTTGCTGATGACATGAGTTTGGTAATAGAGGATGTTGTGTGCACTGTTTCAAATAGTGGTTCAAGACATTATTTCATGGCTTGTAGAAAATAAACTATTACTAAATCACAATAGGACTCAATTTTTGCAGTCTAACACTAAATGAAACAAAACCCGACATTCTAATTATACAGAATGGGCATACAATTAGTAAGACTGAACAGTTAAAATTTACAGGTGCTCAGAAAGATAGTAAACTGTAGTGAAAAGCTCATGTTCAGGATCTTGTTCAAAGACTTATTGTTGCCATATTTACTATTAGAATGGAAGTGGTAGTTCAATACAAAAAGTAGTCTGCTTTGGTTACTTTCATTTGCTTATGATGTATGGTATTTTATTTTGGGGTAACACTTTCCATTTTCAAAGTGGTTCAGGCAATAAGTGATGTAAGTTTGCGAACGTCTTGTTGACCCCTGTACATTAACCTGGGTATTCTAACATTGGCCTCTCAATGTATATTTTCTTTAATATCATTTCTTGTTAAAAATACCAGCTTATTTCCAAGAATTAGCAGCTTTTGCTCAGTTAATACTGGGCAGAAATCCAATCTGCTTTTGGATTGCACCTCCCTGACTCCTGTGCAGAAAGGTGTACTGTATTCTGCTGCATCAATTTTCAATAAGCTACCACAAGAATTCAAAAATCTTAGCAGTAATCCACACAATTTCAAATCTAAACTGAAGAGTTTATTTATTTATTTATTTTATTATTTATTTATTTATTTATTTTATTTATCCATCCGTTGACAATAAATACTGTATGGATGTTGTCAAGGGTACATGTAAACCATTTCAAAGAAATGGGACACTAACAATATATACGTTAAAAAGTACAAAACAAAATAATACAATGAAGTTAATAATAATACAATGAAATTAATATAGCCTATATACATCCCTGCTTGTTATTTTAAATGCATAGTCTGTTTTTCATAAGGCTTTAGTTTTGTCCTCCCTAAATGGCAAGTCCTTATGTACACAACACTGCTTAAGTTTATGTTTACATAACACAACAGCTGTCCTTTAAGTATGTAAATGTAATGAATGATTAGGTACAGATAGAGTATTTTCCATTTGCCTTTATAAAAATATCATCAGACAAAATTTATTGACCTACATAGTCCTTTACAGAATAAAAACATTGTTCTACTAGAAATTTTTAAAATTCTGTTTTAAACTTGTTATCATCTTCTAACTGCCTGATGTTGACTGACAGTGCATTGTACAGTTTTGCACCGATATGGCTCACATGCCTTTGTGTATTCATTCTTTTTGTTTGCTGAGTATGGAGTGCTGCGCTATTACGGGTATTGTGGTTATGAAAGTAGGCATTTGTCTGAAAATCTGCAATGTCGGTCCTGACATACAATACACATCTGTATATGTATAATGATGGTACAGTAAGTATTCTAAGCTTTTTGAATATGGGTTTGCAGTGTGTCTGTGGATGACTGTGAGTTATTATTCGGATGGCCCTCTTCTGCAACAAAAAAAATTGTTTTAGGCGCCCTGTTGTGGAACCCCAAAATATTATTCCATATGTGGCAAGAGATTGAAAATAGCCGAAATATGCCATTCTGGCACCCTCTGAGGTACAAACATTTGCAATAATTCTGAGGGCAAAACACGCTGAATTAAGTTTCTGTGCAAGTTTTATTACGTGGTCATTAAAATTTATGTTTTCATCCACATGAATCCCCAGCAATTTTGTGGATGTCACTATGTCTAAGGCTTTGTCACCCCACACCAGATCGAGATTTACATTTTGACATCTTTTCCCAAACTGCATATAATTTGTTTTATTTACATGCAATGTCAACCTGTTTGTATTGAACCAAGAGTGGATGTAATTTAGTACTTTATCAGCAATTGTTGGTAGCAATTGCTTTGGTGCACTTATTATCACACTAGTATCATCTGCAAATATTATTGCTTTGGCTGTATCATCTGAGGTGTGAAAATAATTTATATATTCAATAAACAATATGGGCCCTAGGATGCTGCCTTGTGGTACTCCTATTTCTATATTTTTTGCCTCTGATACTGAATTTATTTTGTGGTTGGAGAAAGTTGATGTCAGTCCTACAACCTGTGTTCTGTTTTTTAGGTATGATTCAAACCATTTTTTTCCTATCCCATGTATACCCAACACTTCCTTTTCTAAAAGAATGTCCTGGTTCACAGTGTCAAAAGCTTTGGAGAAGTCTAAATTTACTCCTACTACACTATAATCTTTTTCTAGATTTTTGATTATTTGTTCAGTGTAGCACATTACTGCTGTTTCGGTATTTTTACGTGCTTGGAAGCCATGCTGATTTCTGTTTAGTAAATTATGGTCATTTAGATATTTGTTGATTCGGTGCTTCATCAATTTTTCTATTTTTGAAAATGCTGGGAGGAGAGATATTGGGTGATAGTTTTTTACTTTATACTTGTCGCCGTTTTTAAATAATGGCTTCACTTTTGAAATTTTCAGCCTTTCTGGAAAAGCTCCTACACTGAATGATAAATTGTTATGGTTGACACAGGCACCTCATCTATGCCAGGCGACATTTTGAGTTTCAAGCTTTGTATCACTTTCAACACTTCACCCTCATTTGTTGGCTCATCCTACAAGCTGTTTGTAAATTTTAAGCTTAATGAAGTTGGTGCATTTATGAAATAATTGTTAATAAAACTTGGCAAATCTTGTTTATAAATATTGACATTTTTAAAATTTTTGAGGCTAATGTCCTGGTTTTCACAACTCTTCCCCGTTTCAGTCTTCACAATACCCCATATGGCTTTTGATTTGTTTTCAGACTGTCTTATAAAACTATCATTACTCATGAATTTTGCTTTCGCAATTACTTTTCTATATACCCTCTTGTAATTCCTGACATATTCTATGAATTGTGGGTCTGTGGATGTTTTCATTTTAGAAATTAGTCTCTTTAGAGTTCCACTGGAAGTTTTGATGCCAGCTGTGATCCAAGAACTTGGCTTTGTATTGCCATGTGACCTGATTTTTGACAGCTTTTTTGGAAAACACATTTCAAAATATCCCATGAAAATGGAAGAAAATGTGTTATACGCATCATTTGTACTTGTTAGGGATAGTACTTCTGCCCAAGCCTCATTAGTTAGCATATTCATGAATTCTACACAGTTTTCTGTAGAAAAATTTCTTTTATACATGAAGTGTGTTTTTTTCTCTTTCAGTGGCCTTGAAGCAATTTTGAGGACAAGAGCATTGTGGTCTGATAATGCCAAATCAGTATTTTTTACTTCAACTTCTGTGCGTCCTACATTTGAAAATATACTATCAATAAGACTGACTGTATTATTTGTTATTCTTGTGGGTGTGTGTATGTGTGGAAGCAGGTTGAAACTACATAACAGATTTAGGAACTGATCTTTTAGCCTACTTTCACTCATAAGATTAATATTGAGTCACCACACACAACTACAGTGGCTCTATCGGTGAACATAGTGTTAAGCAATATTTCTAATTGGTTAAAGAATATGTCTGCATCACCAGTAGGTGGTCTGTATATTGCTACGACTATGACTTTTCCTTGTATTTCATTCAACTGCACAGCTGCTGCTTCAAAATGATTTTCCACACTCAATGATTCAGCTTCACACCTTCTTTTATAGCTGATACTTGGTTTGGTAAATATACGTACACCTCCATTTTAAGTATTTTTTTCTACAATAGTGGCTTGCCAACTGTAACGGATGAATATTAATGCTACTTAGTTCAAAACTTCTGCACCAATGCTCCACAATGCACATACAGTCAATATTTGCACTGTTCATAGCTACCTCAAGTTTTAATGATTTATTTCTAAGACACTGAATGTTTAAGCTTAGAATCTGCAGGTGATGAGGATGAGAACTGGGTACATTTGTATTTACATTTTGTGGGGCCATACTCTGTTCCTTGCCCTGGCGAGGTACCAAAAATCCTCCAGAAGGACAGGTTTTCTGCACCTTGTAGATCGTTCACTGGGATATGGTGAGTTGCTTGCTGCTGCTGCTGCTGCTGCTGCTGCTGGTGTAGCTCCCGGTGTCATTGATGCTGTCATTTATGTTGTTGTTGTTGATGATGATGGTGTAGCTGTTTCTGATACTTCAGGTGTTGGTTCTGTTGTTATTGATATGCTTCCTTGTGAACTGCTAGCACTTGGGGTGTTTTCTTGCGATGTCAGAACATCACACTTGTCTTGTAGTGGTGATGCTTCATTTTCAGATTCACCAAGTAGTTTGTGGGTCTTGTCGTTGAGGGGAATTACATTTGAAGTGTCACATCTTACTTTCGTTTTGGCATTTACTATTTCTATTATTTTTGCAATTACGAAATTTTTTCCTAATCTATTTAGGTGGAAACCATGTCTCGTAAGTTTCCTCATGGGTCACTCATTCCACTCTGATGAGGAGTTGCTTGAAAAATTAAGCCAATTCCTGAGTTACATTGTTGCCTTTTTAGGATTCATAAACATTTTATTTTATCTAATATTACTTTTCTGTTGTACTTCTAGGTACTGACACATTCCATGACCATGGAGATTTGCTCCTCAATTTGGTCTTACGGAACTATATGTGTAAAATTAAAAAAAGTAAAATGAAAAATACTGTTCCAATGGAATTAATGCTGGACTTGCTGTCTGCACACTACATGGGAAATGTCTTCTTGCAAGGTTGCCGTTACTGCCCATGCATCGCAGATGCCTGTGACAAACCTGCCACCGTGACCCTTGTGTCAAATACATCCACATGAGACTATATGATTCCCAGGTCTCAGTGAACAGTTTTCTTTGATGACTTTGCACTCAGACTTGTCAGTTTCCGCAGTGATCAGGTATTATTTAAAACTTCTTACTCCACACTCACCAATTGCACTGTAAGCCATTCTCCCACTGCCTTGCTGCCTTTTGTCATCTCTCTCACTCTTTCCACAGTACTGTTTAGTTCTCTGAAGTTGTTATCATCTGCTGTTCTGAACCCAGTCTTCAACACCCTTTCTCCAGCATCTGAACCCTTTTGCACTACCACATGATGAATGGCACCATATCTACTATTTGTCCCATCTGCTCCCATAAGTTTTCATATGATTTGTGCAGTCTGTTTTATTCTCTCCATACTCCAATGAATATGGCCTCTCTCTCCACTTCATTTAGCAAGTCTGCAAACACTTCTCCCAATCTCTTCACGCCGTTTCTCATCTCCCACACACTGAAAACTGGCCTTAGTGTCCACTGATGACTGGTGAGGGCCACATCTTCTTGTCCAGTAAAGAGCACTCCATTCTCCAAGTGCTGATCCTGTGTTCCCCCCCACCCCTCCCCCCTCCACCTTTGGTGAAGCACAGAACTCCCACAACTAGGATACCCTTCATTCTCATTCACATCGTTGGTGCGCAGCGAACTGGGAAAAGGGAACCATCCTTACTCCCCCACCTCCCATACAAGGTCTGCAGTTACTTGTCAATCATTTTATTAGCTAATACTCGTAAACCCTATATACAGCTACAAAGCTGTAACACACAACTTATTTCATATATATATCCACAAAATCATGCTGCTTTTCAACACACGGATGTTCATAACTTTAATGCTACCTAGCTGATAGTCTTAGCACAATGTAATACAAAATACGCACTATTACTCCTCATTTCCTCGACCACAAACCATATGGTATGTGTTGCTGATCGTACAACATCTTTGGGTTATCCTTCTTCTTACCACTCTTGTTCTTTTCCTCCATAACGCTGGTTGACACTAGTGCTAATGCATCTGGCGCACCTAGAAATGGCTGTCGGTGTCCAATATGAACTGTTGCTAGTGCCAACTAGAGTCTGATGTTGATGGTGACTTTTTCCTCTATTACTTGAGATTGTCCTTGGTAACATGCCACAAAATATTTTGTTTTACCTTTCAGTGTATAAAGGCTTGAGAGCATTACGAAGTGTTAAATGCCATTTAGGCAAATGACATTCCACACTCCTTCTGTAGCAAAGGGCGAAGTTCATGACAGAATAATATTAAGTAGGGACTAAGTCATGGAACAAAACTGTGTGCGGGTGTTTGTTTTCGTACATGCAGATATTAAACAGGAAGTCTGAAATATGAGAAAACACCAAGTGAGATGACAAGTAAATGGCTTCACCTGCTGTGGGAAGGGCATTTCGTGTTTTGCCACTACAGCCTAGTAGTGGCTTCCGCACTCTCCAAGAATGAAAACAAAAGATAAGATGGTTCTGTGACAAATAATATACCGTATTAACTCGAATCTAAGCCGCACTTGTTTTCCGGTTTTTGTAATCCAAAAAACCGCCTGCGGCTTAGAATCGAGTGCAAAGCAAGTGGAAGTTCTGAAAAATGTTGGTAGGTGCCGCCACAACTAACTTCTGCCGTCGAATATATGTAGCGCTACACAGGCATGCTTTGTAGGCACAGAGATTATTACTGGCGCCAAAACCTCTGCGTCAGTAAATACATTTTTAAAAAAAAGGTGGAAGTCCAGCTTTTTTTTCTCCGCCCCGAGTTTCGACCACTGCATTTTCATACATTATCCAACGAAGTAAATACAAATTCCGTATTGATCATCTTTGAATGTAGCAGAATTTCAATGCACTACGAAAATCCGACTGGCAAGACTGTTTGTTGCCAATAGGAACCTGATGAAATGTGAATCACATGCAGTATTCTCTTCACCATAAGAATAATACGAATATAAACATTTTGCCATATATTCTTTCGTGTTTGCTGCTATTTCATTTAAATCCTATCTGCCTAATAAACTACAAAACTAGAATGAGACAACAGCAAACGCGGAAGAATATATGTAAATGAAGCACGGAAACTGACTAGATTTTTAAATCTAAGATGACTAATTTCTGTGCAGAATTTGATGTAGTACAGAAGCGGCCGCAAAGATTTTCAAACGGAGAAAAATTTTCGCCTAACTCTCGTTCAGAACATGTTGTATCATACGCAATCTATTGTTTGGTTCTTGTTGATCATTATCAAAGAAAGCAGCAGTGTACGTAACAACAAATAGCAGTCTCTTGCCATTGTTTCGCTAATGAGATGATTCCTATTCTCTTTTTTTTTTTTTTTTTAAGCGGCGGTAGCGCGCACAAAAGCAAGCCATGCCGCGAGCGGCGACAGGCCGTAAACACGCACTATCAGAATGCGACAAACAATGCATGACGCAGTACAGTAATGCATTTTCAGCTTAGAGTGACATAAACACCTATAACAAAGAAAACGGCACTTATCAGATCAAAGCAAAATAAGCAATCGATTCAAACCAGACGAAGCATGTGAAAAAGGAATGGTACCTGTAAAAATACGGACGGAGCGTCTGACGCATAGCAGTGGCTACCTGGTAAAGCTTAACTGCTAAACTTACGACTCGAACCAAACTACTGTAGCTGTATCGTCTTTCTTTCGACCAAATTGTGTCTCATATTACAATGGACCAACTTGGAGGTGCGGCCTAAAACTTTTTTCTCAAATTTCAAGTGCGGCTTAGATTCGGGAATTTTTTTTTCCCTTTATTTCAAGTCTCATTTTTCAGGTGCGGCTTAGATTCGAGTGCAGTTTAGATTCGAGTAAATACGGTATATTGTGATCTTGGATGTCTTGTTAAGCCTTCAAGGCATAGGTCATAATTGTGTTCTACTGTAATTTAAAAGTCACTCTAATTATCTGTTTGTAAAAGGAAAATCCTCCCCCCCCCCCCCCCCTTGCTGTGTGATACAGATAGCCGTACCATAGGTGCATCTGCAACGGAGGGATATCTTTAGAGAGGCCAGACAGATGTGTCGTTCCTAAAGAGGTGCCGCAGCCTCTTCAGTAGTTGCAGGGGCAACAGTCAGAATGATTGATGATCTGGTCTTGTAACATTAACCAAATCGGCCTTGCTGTGCTTGGTACTGCAAACGGCTGAAAGCAAGGGGAAACTACAGCCATAATTTTTACTGAGGGCATGCAGCTTTACTATACAATTAAATGACGATGGCGTCCTCTTGGGTAAAATATTTCAGAGGTAAAATAGTCCCCCAGGTGGATCTCTGGGTGGGGATTAATCAAGAGGACGTCGTTATCAGGAGAAAGAAAAGTGGCATTCTACGGATCGGAGCATGGTAGGTAGGTAGGTTAGAAAATTTAAAAAGGGAAATGGATGCGTTAAAGTTAGTTATAGTGGAAATTAGTAAAATTTGGTGGCAGAGGAACAAGGCTTCTGGTCCGGTGAATACAGGGTTATAAATACAAAATCAAATAGGGGTCATGCAGGAGTAGGTTTAATAATGAGTAAAAAAATAAGAGCACACGTAAGCTACTATGAACAGCATAGTGAATGCATTATTCTAGTACAGATAGACACAAAGCCCATGCCTATAGTACAAGTTTATATGCCAACTAACTCCACAGATGACGAAGAGATTGAAGAAATGTATGATAAAATACAAGAAATTATTCAGATAGTGAAGGGAGACGAAAATTTAATAGGCCTGGGGGACTGGAATTCTATAGTAGGAAAAGAAAGAGAAGGAAAAGTAGTAGGTGAATTTGGATTGGGGGTAAGAAATGAAAGAAGTCACCTGGTAGAATTCTGCACATAGAATAACTTAATTATAGCTAACACTTGGTTTAAAATCATAAAAGAAGGTTGTATATGTGGAACAGGCTTGGAGACACTGGAAGGTTTCAGGTAGATTATATAATGGTAAGACAGAGAGTTAGGAACCAAGTTTTAAATTCTAAGACATTTTCAGGGGCTGATGTGGACTCTGACCACAATCTATTGGTTATGAACTGTAGATTAAAACTGAAGAAGCTGCAAAAAGGTGGCAATTTAAGGAGATGGGACCTGGATAAACTGAAAGGACCAGAGGTTGTAGAGAGTTTCAGGGAGAGCATAAGGGAACAATTGACAGGAATGAGGGAAAGAAATACAGTAGAGGAAGAATGGGTAGCTCTGAGGGATGAAGTAGTGAAGGCAGCAGAGGATCAAGTAGGTAAAAAGACGAGGGCTAATAGAAATCCTTGGGTAACAGAAGAAATATTGAATTTAATTGATGAAAGGAGAATATATAAAAAAGCAGTAAATGAAGCAGGCAAAAAGGAATACAAACGTCTCAAAAATGAGATTGACAGGAAGTGCAAAATGGCTAAGCAGGGATGGCTAGAGGACAAATGTAAGGATGTAGAGGCTTATCTCACGAGGGGTAAGATAGATACTGCCTACAAGAAAATTAAAGAGACCTTTGGAGAAAAGAGAACCACTTGTACGAATATCAAGAGCTCAGATGCAAACCCAGTTCTAAGTAAAGAAGGGAAAGCAGAAAGGTGGAAGGAGTATATAGAGGGTCTATACAAGGCAAAGTAAAGCAAACAAGCAATCTGTCTTGAGGCCACAAGTCATCCTCAGCTGAGGATGTAGATAGGAGGGGCATGTGGTCAGCACACCGCCCTCCTGGTCTTTATGATGGTTTTCGTCGACCAGAGCTGCTACTATTCGGTTGAGTAGTTCCTCAATTGGCATCATGAGGCTGAGTGCATGTTTAAAAATGGCAGCAGCCCATGGCAGCCCGGATGGTCACCCATCCAAATGCCAGCCACACCCAAAAGCACTTAACTTCAGTGATCTGACAAGACCCACTGTATCCACTTCGGCAAGACCGTTGCCTCCAAGGGTGTTGTACTTGAGGACAATATTATGGAAATGGAAGAGAATGAAGATGAAATGGGAGATATGATACTGCGTGAAGAGTGGCTCTGTCAGAGCACTGAAAGACCTAAGTTGAAACAAGGCCCCAGGAGTAGACAACATTCCATTAGAACTACTGATAGCCTTACGAGAGCCAGCCATGACAAAACTATACCATCTGGTGAGCAAGATGTATGAGACAGGCAAAATACCCTCAGACTTCAAGAAGATTATACTAATTCCAATCCCAAAGAAAGCAGGTGTTGACAGGTGTGAAAATTACCGAACTATCAGTTTAAAAAGTCACGGCTGCAAAATACTAACACGAATTCTTCACAGATAAATGGAAAAGCTGGTAGAAGTCGACCTTGGGGAAGATCAGTTTGAATTCTGTAGAAATGTTGGAACACGTGAGGCAATACTGACCCTACAAATTATATTAGAAGCTAGATTAAGGAAAGGCAATCCTACATTTCTAGCATTTGTAGACATAGAGAAAGCTTTTGACAATGTTGACTGGAATACTCTCTTTCAAATTCTGAAGGTGGCAGGGGTAAAATATAGGGAGCAAAAGGCTATACTATACAATTTGTACAGAAACCAGATGGCCACTATAAGAGTCGAGGGGAATGAAAGGGAAGCAGTTGTTGGAAATGGAGTGAGACAGGGTTGTAGCCTGCCCCCGATGTTATTCCTTCTGTATATTGAGCAACCAGTACAAGATACAAAAGAAAAATTTGGAGTAGAAATTAAAATCCATGGAGAAGAAATAAAAACTTTGATGTTCGCTGATGACATTGTAATTCTGTCAGAGACAGCAAAGGACCTGGAAGAGCACTTGAACAGAATGGACAGTGTCTTGAAAGGAGGATACAAGAGGAACATCAACAAAAGCAAAACGAGGATAATGGAATGTAGTCAAATTAAATCAGGTGATGCTGAGGGAATTAGATTAGGAAATGAGACACTTAAAGTAGTAAATGAGTTTTGCTATTTGGGGAGCAAAACAACTGATGATGGTTGAAGTAGAGAGGATACAAAATGTAGACTGGCATTGGCAAGAAAAGCATTTATGAAGAAGAGAAATTTGTTAACATCTGGTATAGATTTAAATGTCAGGAAGTCGTTTCTGAAAGTATTTGTGCGGAGTGTAGCCATGTATGGAAGTGAAACATGGACGATAAATAGTTTAGACAAGAAGAGAAGAGAAGCTTTTGAAATGCGGTGCTACACAAGAATGCTGGAGATTAGATGGGTAGACAACATAACTAATGAGGAGGTATTGAATATAATTGAGGAGAAGAGAAATTTGTGGCTCAACTTTAGAAGAAGGTATCAGTTGGTAAGACATGTTCTGAGGCATCAAGGGTTCACCAATTTAGTATTGGAGGGCAGCATGGAGGCTAATAATCACAGAGGGAGACCAACAGATCAATACACTAAGCAGATTCAGAAGGATGTAGGTTGCAGTATGTACTGGGAGATGAAGAAGCTTGCACAGGATGGAGTAGCATGGAGAGCTGCATCAAATCATTCTCTAGACTGAAGACCACAACAACAACAGATCACCACTGACCATATAGAGTAGACACTGAGCAGCAAACAGGCACAGCAAAAAGCCTCCTGCAAACAACCCCTTACCTCATGGCTCATATCCTTGCAACTGACCAAATTGCAAGACCTATCCCATACATCCTCCCATCACCAACCACTCCAGACCTGTCACAGGCATCTCTTATCCCATCAGTGGCAGGGCTGCCTGTGAAAGCAGTCATGTGATCTAAAAACTAAGCTGCAAACACTGTGCTGCTTTATACATGTGCATGACATCTAACAAGCAGTCCATCAGCACGAATGGCTACTGTTAATCTGTGGCCACAAGACAGTTGGGCCACCCAGCTGTTGATCACACTATCCAACACTATGTGCTTCACTTCAATGACTGCTTCATAGCCTGTGCCATCTGCATCCTTTCTACCCACTCCAACTCTTCTGAACTGCGCAGGTGGGAACTCTGCCTGTGATATATCCTGTTCCCATAACCCCTCGCCCCAAACTGTGCTAGTCCCCCTCCTCCACTTACTTGCCACTCCAGCACAACACAGACTTATATTCCACCAATGCACCTGGGCTTTCTCCCCTTCTCTATTTCTTTCCAACTGCCCTTCGCCCACCCCCACCCTAAAAATCTACCGTCTGCACCTAGCAGCCCTATCCCGTCCACACTGTGAACTAGATGCTCCCACTAGCAACACTACATGCCCCCCTCCCCTGATATACCCCTCTCCACCCCTTGCCTCCTCCTTACCCCCACCTCCAAATTGCTGCTGCCATCAGGGCAGTTAAATTTAGTCTGGCTACAGCGACCAGAGACAGTGGTCATATGTGTGTGAGTTGTTCCTGTGTGTGTGTGTGTGTGTGTGTGTGTGTGTTTTCTGCTTCAGAAGAAGCCGCTTTGACTGAAAGCCAAAATACAGCAGTCTTTCCATTGGGCCTGTCTGTGATTCAACATCATCTTTACATGGTGAGTAGCAGTCTAACCTTTTCACAATAGTGCTGTTATTCAATCTTGGGCTTTCCGTTGTGTTAGTTATATGGAAGAAAAATGTGTGCTAATCAGAGAACATTGTACAACAGGGACCAATCTAATTAGGCAGTGAAGTTAAGGCACTGACATTATACTGGGTCTGTTCAAAAAATTCCAGAGCTTTGTTCACAAAATTTTTCTAGGCCTACCTTTTTCTTATGGTGCACTGTCTCCTTAAAAGTACCCTCCTCCATAATTGAGACACTGCTCTCAATGCCATTTCCACTTCGGGAAGCAATCTTGGTATGCCTCTTACTGGATTACACAAAACGCTGTCTGCAAATTTTCATTTATGTTGTCTATTGTAGCAAATCTTTGTCCTTTCAATGAGGTTACAATGTTGGAAATAAAAAAAGACCATAGGGATCAGATCTGGAGAATATAGACGATGAGGCAGCACAGTGATTTAGTTTTTTGTGCAATAGTCGTGCACCAGCAAGGACAATTGTGTGGCAGTGTTATCATGATGCAAGAGCCATGAATTGTCTTGCCATACTTCAGACCGTTTCCTTCTTACATTTTATCACAGGTGTTGCAGCACACCCTGATAGTACCATTGACTAACAGTTGTCCCTGTGGCATGGATTCATAATGAACTAATCCTTCGAAGTCAAAGAAAACTATTCACATGGCTTTGACATTTGACCAGACCTGGAAAGCCTTTTTTGGTCTTGGAGAACATTTCTGACCTATTGTGGTGAAGACTGAACCTTGATCTAAACATAATAGCCATATACCCACGTCTCATCACCAGTAACGATCCTTTTAAAGAACATCTTGTTCTCACTTGTGTCATCCAAACACTCTTCACTTATTTCAAGGCAAAGGTCTTTCTGGTCTCGAATCACGAGCCATGGGATGAACTTGGCAGCAACATGATGCATTCCAAGATGCTGTGTCAAGATCTTATTACATGATCCAACTGAAATGTTACATTCTTCTGTTATCTCTTGGGCTCTCAGTCTTCAATTGGCACACACAGTTTCGTTGATGTTTCTAACATGAGTGCCAGTGTTAGGTGTTGAAGGGCTTCCGGAAAGAGGGTCACCTTTAAGTTCCAACTGACCATTTTCAAACAATGGGAACCATTCATAACAACAAGTACAACTTAAGCATACATCAACATAGGCTTCCTGCAGCATTTGGTGAGCCTCTGTACAGGTTTTCTTGAGTTTCACAAAAAATTTAATGCAGAAGCAATGTTTCTCTAACTCAGCCATCTCGAAATTTGCTAACTATGCAATACAATGTTCTACTCGATGCAGCACTGAACAATAACTAATAGACACACAACAGTGAAACTTCCGGCAGTTACAAATTAAACACCGGCGTGTGCCGGGACGCCAAATGCACTTCACTCCAGCACACCATTGGCGTGAAATTGCGAATGTTCTGGTATTTCAGGTAAATGCTGGGATGGTCCCTTCATCAAGGCCATGGCTGTTGACCTGTCCTATCCTCATAAAAGCATACTTACATATTGTGTGTGTATGTGTATTTTGAGCCATTTATTTTCACTGTACTATGATGTCAAATCCAGTATCATTGTCAGCTGATCCCTGAATGAATAAGTAAATCAAATCATACATAAACTTAATAACCACAATATTTTAAGGAGTCAAATGACAGCCTATAAATAGTCTTATACTGAAAAGCTTGTTGTTTCAAGGCAAAGGTTCACCATAAGAGAATCAGACAATAATAAAGAACTTTCTGAAATTTGGAAACTAAAATTTTCTTTATGAATATTATTTAACTATATGCACATACAATGAAGAGCCAAAGAAACTGGTACACCTGCCTAATGTCATGTAGAGTCCCTGGGAGCAAGCAGAAGTGCTGCACAACGATGTGGTATGAACTCGGCTAATGTCTGAAGTAGTGCTGGAGGGTTGTCCATAAAGCCCTATGAGTACAAGGGGGTGGAGAGCTCTTCTGAACAGCACATTACATGGCATCCGAGATATGCTCAATAATATTCATGTCTGGGGAGTTTGGTGGCCAGCGGAAGAGTTTAAACTCTAGAGCAGTGTTCCTGGGGCCACTCTATAGCAATTCTGGATGTGTAGGGTGTTGCATTGTCCTGCAGTAATTGCCCAAGTCCATTGGAATGCACAATGGACATGAATTGGTGCAGGTGATCAGACAAGATGCTTACATATGTGTCACCTGTCAGAGTCATTCCTAGACATGTCAGGGATCCCACATCACTCCAACTGCACATGCCCCACACCATTATAGAGCCTCCACCAACTTGAACAGTCACCTGCTGACATGCAGGGTCCATGGATTCATGAGGTTGTCTCCATACCTGTACACGTCCATCCGCTCAATACAATTTGAGACGAGACTCGTCCAACCAGGCAACACGTTTCCGGTCATCAGCAGTCCACTGTTGGTGTTGATGGGCCCTGGCAAGGGCATAAAGTTTTGTGTCATGCACTCTGATAGGGTACATAAGTGAGCCTTTGGCTCCAAAAGCCCATATCAATGATGTTTCATTGAATGGTTTGCATGCTGACACTTGTTGATGGCCCAGAATTGAAATCTGCAGCAATTTGTGGAGGGGTTGCACTTCCGTCATGCTGACTGATTATCTTTACTCATCGTTGGTCCTGTTCTTGCAGGATCTTTTCCCGGCCGCAGCAGCAATGATGTTTTATCAGATTCCTGATATTCACAGTACACTCATAAAATGGTCGTACGGGAAAATTCCCACTTCATCGCTACCTTGGAGATGCTGTGTCCGATTGCTCGTGCGGTGACTATAGCACCACATTCATTATAGCTGCAGTAACCGATATTACAACTGTGCCAGACACTTGTTGTCTTATGTAGGCCCTGCCTACTGCAGTGTCGTATTCTGTCTGTCTATATATTTCTCTTTTGAAATACGTATGACTATACCAGTTTCTTTGGCACTTCTGTGTATTAGAAAATGAAAAATATGTAAAAATCATGCTTTTACATATAGATGTGACAAAAGCTATAAGTGAAGGACATGGAGAAATATGCTGGTTTTAGGCAACTGGACTGACATTTCTTATATATAATTATGAATTTGTGGGCGGACCCAAGATTTATGCCTTGAAATCTGAATTGTCAAATAGTCTTTGAGTCTAATTTTAAAACCTACGCATATTGTCTGTTACTACTTTCATTCAGTTGGGAAACAGTGAACAATATATATAGGTACATAATTGGAGCTTGTACGTTCAAAATTGTGGCTATTGTAATGTGGTGGAATACTAATTCAGACACATCATACTGTGATTTTGAGAAAGGTTTTCTAAAGAAATTTTCATCAGAATCAGAATAGGCAAGAATTAAGAGTGAATTTTTGAAAGGACCAATACACATAGAGGAAGTTGGAGTATGAAAGTATTTTCTGAAAAATAGTTAAAGAGGTTGGTACATTTAGACACATCTTTTGGTGAGTTAACTCAAATGGATGCTCTAAAGAGGAGATTACCTGAAAAAGTACAGTGGGGGTTAGCTTATCGACCACATGTTCCTCTTGATCATCTTTTTAAGTATGCCGATAAATTGGACAGAATCTTTGAAAGAGATGAAAGGCAGAGATTTAAGCAGAATGCTTTTTGGAATACACGTAATAGGGGTGGAATCAAAATTACAATTGAGTTGGTAACGGGAGAAGAGATGGTGGAAACTACAGGAATGACTACCAAGGAGTTAGGAACAGATGAGATTATAACTGGAATGACAGAAACGGAAATGGGGAATGTGGGTCTGAAAACATGAGCAGGCCATGGGAAGAGAATAACAGAGAACAGGATAAGCAAAGACCAGGTAATATAGGAACTGTACAAGGAAACTAAGTGCAATCCCACTGAGAGCCTGTTGGTTTGGTGCAAGTAACTGGAATCAAAACTAGACTAATAACTGCAGGAGGAGAAACAATGGGAGGAGAAATTTAGGGCACACTCGATAAATAGAATTCATTTTGAAAAGAAATCTTGGGAGGCTATGAATGATGATGTAACTAAAACAAAAAATAGTTATCAAACATGTCTTGAAGAGACAGAAGTAGGTGAATAAACTCTCACAGACTCTCATAATCAGTCATGAAATGAAGTCACAAAGGGAGAGGTTCGACTAGGTAATGTTGGTGATGAATTTTGGTTATGTAGGTAATGGACAACAGGGAGAATAGTGAAGTAGGGCTGACAATCATGCAGAAGAATGGAAGAAGTGTTGACACTAAATGGTGATAGTACTGTAGATTTTGATGTTAGTGTAGGCAATGAAGATTATAGTAATGAGGATAACTATGATGAGGAATTTGTTGGGATGATTCTTTTTGAAGTTAAACGAGAATTAGCAGAATTATGTTGTGATGATGAGATAACTTGTGGAAGTGAAGACACTGATAGCAAAATTATGTAAGCCAGATTTTGTCATTAAAGATTAGTGGAGAACAAATGAAAGAATGGATTGAAGTAAAAATAATGATTTAGCTGATATTCTGAGGGTTGTATGGGACAATTACAAAGATAGTAATTAGAGCAAGGCTAAGGCTTCCATGAGAAGTTTCATCTTGATTGACGAGAGAAGCTAAACCACAGGTCCAGTGATGAAGGAAATCAGTTGAAGTAAATCAGCATGTTGACAGGAATTGCTTAAGTGAGGGAGGATATGGTGATGCCCTAAGTAGCTTACAAACTGAAAGATAAAAATTAGTAAAAAAAGGTGAAGTAAAAAAAAATGAGCTTCATTGAAATTGTAGATACTTGTTGTATGACAATGATGAGTAAGAAGTGTCTTACATGGGACTCTATACAGTTACATAAAGAATGAAAATTGGGAAGGTAACTATTTACTCATTACTGGCAGTCTCATCTGTGAGAAATTAAGTGATAAAATCACATGCAATTATGATTACACTAAAATATGTACCTGTTGTAGGATTAAATGTAAGGGGAGCAACTGTCAAGTATATCGTAACAGTGTAAAGAAACAGGTACTCTTATTATTCTCTATTGGAGGTATAAAGCTTACATAACACTGCCTTGCAATTTCAGATTTGAATGAAAATTTCATGTTGGGGACAAACCTGATCATAAAGGTTAAAATGGAATTTTGTTGGACATATCAATCAGTCAATATATTTATATCTAAAAAGAAAGATGATGAGACTTACCAAACAAAAGCGCTGGCAGGTCGATAGACACACAAACAAACACAAATATACACACAAAATTCAAGCTTTCGCAACAAACTGTTGCCTCATCAGGAAAGAGGGAAGGAGAGGGAAAGACAAAAACCCACATCCTTTTGTCTTTCCCTCTCCTTCCCTCTTTCCTGATGAGGCAACAGTTTGTTGCGAAAGCTTGAATTTTGTGTGTATATTTGTGTTTGTTTGTGTGTCTATCGACCTGCCAGCGCTTTTGTTTGGTAAGTCTCATCATCTTTCTTTTTAGATATATTTTTTCCACGTGGAATGTTTCCCTCTGTTATATTCAAGTCAATATATTTATATATATAAAAAGGCAAGTGTGTGCACATAAAGGCACACTTTTTCCCATAACTATCACCTCCTCCACCCTCTCGTGGTTGTGGTGGTAGATAGCCCTTGGTCTCCTGCTGGTTGTGGTGGTAGAGTAGTAAAAGTCATTTTCTCACACATTGTGTTTATGAGTATCATCTAAAATGTTTTGAGAGGAATTTCATTTGTTAGTGAGGGAATTTTGTAGAAAATATCTTCTGAATTGCTTCTTCCAGAAAGTTACAAAACTTTTGAATATATACGTGGTTGAAAATTATAATAACATTATTATCAATAATTTCAATAATTATAAGGCCAAATTCTCACGAAATTTCTTCAATTTCCAAAATCGAATATAGGACAATACACACTGGCCATCACATCACACCTTGTCTCATCCTATCAAAATATTCTGCAATGTATTTCAAATGGTGGCATCCACACTGGCTGGCCCATCATGTCACATCATGTCATGTCACAGCACTATCACAGTTTCTTAGGACGAAAGTTTTGTTGGCTGACATTAGCCATCTGTTGTTGATCACATGACATTCAAGCTCATTTCCTCTCAATTCAAGGCCATGTGTAGATCTCCACCTCTTGTTCCATAGTAGTTGATACCAGTTGTTTGTTGTTCATTATTCTTGTTATTAATTGTTTTGTTTTATTATATCTTTTGGTGAAATTTAAAATTTAATAATAAATGAGTAATGATTAATTGAATCACTTGGGCAGTCATCTGAATTGTATCACATGAACGTGCTAAATTACTTGTCCTCTACTACATTTACAAAGTCAGTTTATATACCTACCACTAGCGTATTTAATATTTTACAATTAAATGGATTGCAATATGGCTGCAAAGTGAAGTGAAAAAAGTATTGTGAGGAGAGTCAGATTGATTACTAAGTGGAATTTACTTGTTCAGCAGCAAGCATTTGTAATGTTTTATAAAGAGATGAACTGAAACCCTCAGACACTGCAACAGTGCATCAAGTAATGTCTTGGAGCTTTTTGTTTCAATATATGTTTGTGGCAGGCTTATTTATTGTTATGTAGCTTCCTTGATTGTGAGTGTATCAGCTTTGCTAGTGTCAGTGGTCAATATTTATGTGGTTTCATGAGCTAACACCAGTGTAAATAAGGCACTTAATAGATTAATATCCAAATAAAAGATGTAAAAAATAACTATAAATCTTGAAAGCCACGGTATTAAGAGAGATATTACCATTGCAAAAAATTTTGCACTGGTCTGGCAACTAAACTTAACCTTATACAAGCCATTTTTTCATGGGATATGATGGCAGCTCATAACCACTGTTCCTTTTATTAATTCTGAGAACAATTTGACCCAACAAATGAAAAAACTGATGCTTTGGTTTCCTAAAATACTTATAAATGCACATTCCTGTTCCTTGAGCTCCTTGTATAGTGTGTGAAATTCCCTTTCTGTATTCAAGTAATGACATTTTTTGGACCCACACTGTTTTTTCTTTTGTTTTGAACTTCTGTCATTCTTATCTAACATACAAGTTATCCTTGCAAGTTGAAAGCCATTTGAATCCAATAAACATCATTTTCAGACAAATGTGGACTCCAGCATCAACACATGTAAGCTACCACACTGTGTATCTGCACTTCATGCATAAAAACACTTAAAAATTGTCTTTCAAAGGAATCAGTTCCTGCAAAAAACACTTGAGGACAGCAATGTGAGTAGAAATCATGGGCTCTGAACTGACTTGATGTGCTGTGGTATAACAGACAGTGTGCACACACTTTGACATGACAGTGCCGTATCATAATGATGCCATGACAGCCAATGTGAACTGGTCTTATATCTGAATATTGTAGAATACTGAAATCAAATACATCAAATTTTGATCATAGGTATAAGTCATAGCTCACCACATTTTTGACACATTTTAACAATGACTGAGAGGTCAAAGAGAAAAGCATAAAAAACTAAAAAGTGAATATTAAAATAGTAAAGCGATATTTTTTTTCAACATATAAAGTGAATCTGTAAAAAAAATAGCTTTTTTATTTGTATTCAATTGTTTTCTTAAAAAATTTTATCCAAGTAAGTATAAAACTTCTTTTAATTTTATATTTGCTGCTAATTATTTACAGAAAGTATTTAGAAGCACTGAATAGAACACACAGAACACTTCAGGACTGACAAAATAACGGAAGTTTAATGGGAGATGTATTACTCATACTGTCAAGTTATTTTTGTCAAACACTGCCTGTCATTCTGAAATCAACACCAGCAGATGAAATAAATGCCTGTTTAATAAAGTCGTTCATAAGGTAGCATGGAAAAATAATCAAGTTAACAAAAATATGAGAAAACAAATCTTGAAAGATGAAAGAGCACAAGAATTTGTCAAAAACCTTTTACAAATAGGGGAAGGCACCTATCCAATAGACAAAAAATCTGGCCAGGTCATACTGACAAATGAATTGTATAATATCACTGAAACACCTGAACAACTCTTAAGCCAAATAAACTCAGATATTGTCAAAAACTATACCAATTCAGAATGGTTATGTGAGCAAGTCAATCTAGCAATGAAGGGCAAAATTGTCAACAACATCAACAAGACCATCCAACAGACAATTCCAGGAGCAGAGAAAATTTACCTGTTGATTGGTACATGATTGATGAAAATGAAACTGCAAATTTTTCTACTGAATTTTTAAATTCATTGAATGTTCCAGCAATTCCATTACATTGCCTCAATTTGAAGAATTGTTTGCCAATCATTTTACTGCAGAATCTGATTTTGTTGAAACAGTGTAACTGATACAAGACTCTGCATTAGATAACCGCAGAATAACGTCGATGAAGACAGTATAATGATTCACAAACAAAAAAAGGTAGACATTATTTATAATGTGATTACCTTTAATTCACCTAGATTGCCCACCAGTTTAACAAAATTGCAATTTCCAAGAAAGTTGGTTTACAGCATGACCATCAATGAAACACAGGGCTAAACATTCTGAAATTGTGGTGTTACCTTACAGGAATCCTGCTTTTTAGATGCCAACTATACATCATATGCTCATGAGTAGGATAATCTTAATTTTTTTCATTTAGAGTCTGAACAATAAAAATTCAAATATAGTGTATGAGAAAGTGTTGTGAAATTTTTACCAAGGCCAGGATTTGAACACAGGTCTTTGAGTCACTAGGCAGATGCACTAACCACAAGGCCACCCTGGCATAATGGCTTTGCACAACTGCATGGGCTACTCTAGCATGCCTCCCTCCTTAATCCAAAATCCAATTCACACCTCAGCCCACTTGTTATTCCCCCTAACTCAAACAGCATTGCAGAAGCTCTCCAACTGTATTGGAATAGTATCTCAGCATCAAATGAAACAGAAGATCTTGCCTGAAATCCAGGCATAGATGCATTAATCAAATCAGACTATATGGTTCCACATACTTTTTCAGGTTTCAAAAACATCTATGATGTATATATGCATACTAAAGTGACAAATGAAAATTTGTATTATGCTATTCCACCACAGCTGGTGAGTCTCTGCAATGCTGACTGGGTTTAGGTGCAATACTAAGTGGGCTAAAGTGTGGATGGTAATTTGCATTGAGGAGGGATGGATGCTAGGGTAATATGTGTAGTTGTGCATAGCTATTATGCCTGGGTGGCCTTGTGGTTATCGCATCTGGCTAGTGAGCGGAAATCATATATGTCTGAGACTTGAAAGGGTCACTGGAATCGTATAGTTTCATTTGATTAAATAATACTTTATTTCACTGTTGATCAGTTAATTTAGTATACACTGTATACATCATAATGGAAAGTATATCTGTATCTGATAGGGAGACTGGTTCTTATGGTGTCAACCATACAATATATTCTGACTTGGGCAATGCTGGCTATTGCTGGTAATAAAGAGTTATTATTTACTGACCGCAAAATGGAAATTTCATCTCAGACTAATTAATTATGTAAAATTGTGTAAAGAGTACTAACCAAATGAGGGAGGGGGTTAATTTTCACTGTCAAGCAGAGATACTTTGAGGATGATGATTACTGACGTACAGTATGGTCACTTAGCTGAAGCTAAACCAGAGAACACAGAAAACTTATGTCCTGCCCATAAGACAAAATTAAGGTAATTGTTATGCAAATATATTGATATTTTTGACAAGAAGCCTGGGAATGTAAAAAATTATGAATTTAAATTAAAAATGAAACCAAATACCTATTTCTCACTAAAGAATATGGAGTACCATTCTCATAGAGGGAGGCCATAGAGAGGCAATTACAAAAGATGAAGAGTTGGGGAATAATTCAGAATAGTGAAAGTGAATACAATAATCCATCAGTTGGCATATCAAAGAAAGATGGAGGTTTAAGACTGGTACTGGATGCAAAACATTAAAATAAAATTTTGGAAAGAGAAACAGATCATCCTGGAAACACCGATGAGTTGTCGCATACATTTACACCTGAAATTCATGACTAGCTTAGACCTCACCTCCAATTTTCCTCTAACACCACTTATGTAATTCACAGAAATACACTGCATTTCTATATGAAGGAAGATGCTAGCAATATTGCATTGTATCTTTTGGCCTTAATGTTTCTGCAGCTGAGTTTACTTGTGCACTGGATTTTATACTGGGGAGGGAACCTCTTGAGCACATTAATCATTTATGGGGATTGAATTTTAACCTCTGGGAGAAACCGGGGGAATGTTTTGTTTTAATGGGGAAGTTTGTATGAAATTAAGGGAGGGGGTACATAACTGAAGTTGTCTAAGAAACAAATTTGGAGTGAAGCAACTCAAATTTTTGGGCTACAGTATTAATGAAGAAGAAATTTTGTCAGATGAAAAGGAAGTTGGAGCCATCAAAAATGACCTTTTCTGAAAACGGAGCATTGAAATCATTGGGTATTATAGAAGTTCAACAGTACACAAGTTTCAAGTGCACTCTGTATAAACAATATTTTAAAGAATAATTCTGTGTTTTTTGGGGTAAAGATTAAAAAATTGGCAAAATTGAGACACAACTATGTGAAAATAAAATTTTGTACACACATGACTTGTCTTGGCCCTTCTGTATCATGACAGATAGCAAAGGCAGTAGGTTGCAGGAGAAGATTATAAATGGGAATAAAGAAGGCCAATAGCTGTCACAAGTAGAGCACTACAAAAACACGAAAATTGTTATATATTTTGATCAAAAGACTAATTTATTTACAAGAATATAAACTGTATCATGTAGATACTTTTTATTTGCCATTTTGATTACATAATCAAATATATAAAAGAAAAGAACAATCTAACTGACAATCCCCAGTCAACATTTCCAGTGCGGGTGAATTCAAAAATATCTGTGGGAAATGTGAGGAATTTAACTTAATGTATTTGAAATGGATATAAGATCAAAAGGAGATAAGCATCATTTGCAATGAAATCAAACAAAATGAAAACCATGACCAAAACTAGAGACTGGTAATGAGTTCTTTGAGTAACAGGGGAAAGAAAAAGCAGAGCAATATTACAAAGTATATAAAAGGATACTATTTAGGAGAATAAATATTGACAGTGATATCAGGAAGTTATCCTGCCAGATGAGTATTTGAAATGTTAATAAAATATCTACATGAAAGTTTCAGACACTGTGAGGTACAAAAATGTATTCAGAAAATTCTAGAAAACATTTATTTCTATAGTATCTCAAGGAGAGGCAGCAAACAACTAACAACCTGACCAAAGAGTGAGAGTCAATTACAAGACCTGGTGGGGATTATGCAGAACATTTTGCCAAAAAATGGATGGAGCTTGTTCCTTAACATTTATGTCTGTCACTACATGAAACAAAAAGGAGCTTTTGCTAAATATTTGTCAAGGTTGATTTGTTTTCCAAAGTTATAAAATTATCTCCATTAAAGAGAGCATCTAATGGGCATATAGTTTTGAGAATCAGGAGAGAGCATTTTATAAACTGGGGGACACCTTATACAGGACATATTGTAGCAAGAATAGCAGAGGTTGAAAATACCACTTCAGTTATAAATTTCTTTATTTTCACACGACAGGTTTTGGACTGTTATAAGCCCATCTTCAGGTGTTGTAGCTGCGCTGTGGTCCCCAAGCGCCATGTGTACCAGGTGCGGTGAGTGCAGAACAGTGAAAAATAAAGAAATTTACAACTGAAGTGGTATTTTCAACCTCTGCTATAATGCTCAGTTGCGAATGTTCTTCCAACAGGACTGTTTGTAGCAAGAATCACTCAAACTGGATGGAAGAATATGTTGAGATATTACTGTGAGCAACTAGCAACTTAACAGTTTGTTCCAAAAGCATGGGTAGTCAACAGAAAGATTTATAGAACACATTCACAAAATTAATGTCAATACATAAATTCACAGAGGATGAGAATGAGGCCATCTTGTAGAAAATTTAACAGAGAGTGCTTGACACATTTTTTGGGGGGTTTACAGCCAGAGATGTCATGAAGAATTTGGATGAATTTCCAAAGATGTTAAATGAAGCAATAGGAACCAAATTAGCACTATCTAAGGTAGATATGTTCACCAAGTCATGAGAAAAGAAGGTAATACTTAATATTGATGTTAAATGTTTTAGATGTGGACATGTGGGTCATACGAAGCATAATTTCAGAGAATAGCAGAGCCAGATACGTGGACTGTTTAGGCATTCTGGTGGAACAGTAATGATAGAAATTCATGGAGGCATGGAAGAGAGTCACAGAGTGGACCTTGCACCCCACAGTTAATGGGGCAGAGGGAAGTGTGTCCACTATACAATGCTTCCATTAACAGTTAGCTCAAATGTGCAATTAGTGGCAGACTTTTTCTGACTGGTTATGAAAAAGGAAAGTTTTGTAAATTTTTATTAGATATTGAATCTCAGGTATCAGTGGCAAGTAAGGATAAAGTAAAATTAAGTGCAACATACTGGGCATCAGGTGACGTAGGTGGGGTTGATGTAGATTTGCTCAGTTCAACGGTAACAGATTTCCACGTGGAGGTATGGAGAAGTTGATGGAGAAGTTCTTTACATCGTCAGCAGTGGTTATGAAATCATTCTTCGTTTAGATTTCCTGGCTGCACATCATGCAAAAGTTGACTGGGAATGATGTATAGTGGAACTGAATGGAATATCATTTCATCTGTGCTCTAAGCTGGAATACCATTACTGTTGCAAGGTTCACCTGTGGGCCAGGAGTGGTCACCTTGAGTGTGTTCAAGTTCTCAAAGTCAGCTCACAGGATATCACACTGAAAGGTGTTGGAGAGGTAATCTGATTTCATTTAGGAGATGATCTGCCCGTGAATTCTTTTTATATTGTTCAAACTTTATCTAAAATGAAGAATTGGACAAGGTGAAGTGTTTGTTTCAGAAATTGAAGGAAGCAAAGCAGTGCCTGTCAGTATATCACTTTAGCCCTGAGGAGGTACAGCTATGTGTTATACCTAGATAGCTAACTTAGAAGTACTAGATGAAGATGAATTAGACAGGGATTTCACATTAAATTACACAACACTGGTATAGTCCATCAGCTTTACTGCACTAAGAAATAAAGTAGCACATCTAGAGGGGCATTTCAAGAAGGACATGGAAAGACTTTTACAAGACTACATAGGGTTGTTTGATCCCTCTGCCACAGCACTAGCTTAGTAGCATATCACTGGAAATGAAGCACCTTTTTTAAGAAACCTTGTAAAGTTCCTCAACCCCTACAGCCTGCCATGGAATACTTTATAAGTCGCCAGCTTCAAATTTTAACCCCTGGTCAGCACCTGTCATCACTGTATGAAAAAAGTCACCAGATAGATTCAAAGCACATCAGTTCTGTTGTCACTACCACTACAGAAATCACAAAACAGTGTCAGTACCTACCAAGTGCAAATATTAGAGAAACATTAGATAATCTAAGCCAATGTCAATATTTTACAACTACAAACCTATGAAGTGGATACCATAAAATAGAGGCAGCACCTGAACATCATGCAAAACTACATTCTCAATTCATTTTGGTCACTGCCAATTTTTTTGTGTTGAAAAACTCACCAGCTCCTTTCCAGTGATTACCACATTGTGTGTTGTGAGGAGTAAAAACCGAAGCAATGTATGGTCTATTTGGGTGATACAATTATGTTTTACAAAGACACCCAGCAGCATATACAGTGTTTATGCGTGTAGCATAGTTAGCTCTTAGCCTGTTAAAGAGCAATTTTGTTTTACAAAAAGTCTGTTACTTGGGCTATATTATGGGCTGAAATGTGGGTCATGATGATCTGTGACTTCTTGAGCCCATCAAAAATTTTCTGACACCCACTAAAATAAAGAAATTGCAATCATATTTAGGCCCTGCAAATTTTTATCGTAAATACATTCTAAAATTTGCTGAAATTGCAAGAGCCATCACACCATTGTTAAGGAAATGGATGAAGTTTCATTGGTCATCATATTGTGAAGCAGATTTTCTGAAACCTAATGTTTTGTTAACATCTAGTCCAGTTCTTGCCTATCCAAATTTTCAGAAACAGTTCACAATGTCATGTGACTCCAGAATTTTGCATTACATTGTGTTCTGAGTCAGGAAATAGATGGACAGGAATTTCCTATAGTGTATACATCCAGACAGCTTAATAGGGCAGAAAGAAATTATTCAGCAACTGAGAAAGAAACACTGGCTTTACTATTCATAATAACATATTTGTAATGTTATTTACATGGACATCATGTTAAGATAATAAATGATCATGGAGCACTCAAACTATTATTAGAACTCAAAGAGCCCACTACTAGATTTACAAGATGGACAACGCCGGTCAGTGAGTTTACTTTTGAAGCAGTACATCAGCCAGGAAGGTAACATGCTAAGCAGATGGTCTGAGCCACAAAGTCTGCACTGTGGAATGTGCTGGCAAAGAAAAGGATGCATTGGAGGAAGAGCAAAGCAATAAACAATATTATTAGCAGTTCATCAAGTAGCTGCAGTGTACACTAAGACGAGATGTGGTCTATGTATCACAGTGCCAGAGAGATTACGAAATTAAGTACTGAGGCAGCTCCACAATTCAATTTTAGGAAAACATGCTGGTCACAATACAATGGAATGCAGAGTAGCGCAAAATTACTGGAGGGGAAAAACACAAACAACCCATCAATCATTAACACAAAGAAATGTATACCACATGCAGAAAGGCTGGAGCTAAGTAGCCAAAGAATTATGTTACAAGGGTTACCCGTGGCAGATAGACAATTTCAAATAATAGGGACAGTTATTCTTGGACTATTAAGACAAACACCAGTAGGAAACTATTATGTTTTGACAATAATTGATCATTTTTCACATTTATTGTCTCTGGCAGCCATACCAAACCAGCAGCACATGTAATGGTGAAACAGAGGATAATCAAGTTCAAATCATTTGAAACAGTAATAACTGACCAAAGGACAAGTGTAATGCTTGATTTAATGAAGTAGTTATACCAGTTATTGCACATTAATAAACTTCAGACTAATTGTTAACATCCACAGGAAAATGGTCAAAAAGAAAGGGATCATCAGACGAGTGCAAAGATGTTAAGGTATTATGTTAACTTGAAGTTCTCTATACTATGTAATGAAAGGGCAAAACATACATATGAGAGGCATTCAATAAATAATCAGTATCAAATAAAGAAAAGTAGGCACTGGGAACAAAATCATGTTTCCCGTTGAGCACTTTTGCCGGCTTCTGTTTTTTGGTTTTGTAAATTTCAAGCTCTTGTAATAAATTGAGAGCACAGCTTTTCTTCACACTGTGGAACCCTTTTGCACTGCCTATAGCATGGCTGCTTTCTGCTAAGTGTAACCCAAAGGCTGTATGCTACCTGGATGTAAATGCTCCTTGAACTTTGCATTAAAAGAGTGGCTAGTTTGTCCAATATAATGCACATTACGGTTATTATGTTCAATCCTGTATACAGCACAGCTGTCAAATTAATCATGTGCACTCCTCACTTTATGTTTTATGCAAAGTTTTAGAGTGTTGTTAACTTGAAAGCCACATCTGATTTCAGATTTTCTAAACAAAAACTGTCTATGTGGTTGGACACATTACTATGGAATTGCATTAGGGTGGTTTTCATTTTTTCTTTATTAGTAGTGTTTCCTGGCTGAAGGTGCATTTGCCTACTTTATTAGCTTATTGCATTGGCTCATAACATCATTTACTGAAAAACCTTTGGCAATTATTGTGGTCTGCTTTGAGATATTGAGTCCTTTACATATTTCATTGTAAGCCACAAGTAAACAAAAGAGCCGGTGGTTCATTGGGGTGAAGGAGACTTTTTTATATCAGGAAGCCTGATATGAACTGTCACTGATTATAATATCTGTGCTGCGAGTTTTCTGAAAATGGGAAACCTGTGTCTGTTGTCAAAACTTTTTTAATAGTAAAGTCTAAGTAATTAATGGAGTTCTCTCATACTTCTGTAGTAAAAGTTATTTTTGGGTGCATGCTGCTTGGGCAAATTCATTAAGTACATTGGTGCCACCCTTCAATAGTAATTAAATATTGTCAAGATAATGTTTATAGTAAATAGTTTCCTCTTGTACATGTGGGAAGACAGCTCTATGAAAAATTTTTGAGAAAGTAATGTATTCAAGAGTAGCCTCCCATATTTGTAAAAATAAAGTACTAACAAAATGTCAGTTTGGTTTTCAGAAAGGCTTTTCAACAGAAAATGCTATATGCGCTTTCACTGATCAAATATTAAATGCTCTGAATAACCGGACATCACCCATTGGTATTTTTTGTGATCTCTCAAAGGCCTTTGATTGTGTAAATCATGGAATTCTTTTAGATAAGCTAAATCATTATGGTTTGAGGGGGACAGTGCACAAATGGTTTAATTCATACTTAACTGGAAGAATGCAAAAAGTTGAAATAAGTGGTACATGTAATGTCAAAACAACAGCTGAATCCTCAAACTGGGGGGCTATCAAGTACAGGGTCCCACAGGGTTCGGTCTTAGGTCCTTTACTGTTCTTGATATACATTAATGACTTACCATTCCACATTGATGAAGATGCAAAGTTAGTTCTTTTTGCTGATGATACAAGTATAGTAATAACATCCAAAAACCAAGAACTAAGTGATGTAATTGTAAATGATGTTTTTCACAAAATTATTAAGTGGTTCTCAGCAAACGGACTCTCTTTAAATATTGATAAAACACAGTGTATACAGTTCCGTACAGTAAATGGCACAACTCCAGTAATAAATATAGACTTTGAACAGAAGTCTGTAACTAAGGTAGAATTTTCAAAATTTTTAGGAGTGTCCATTGATGAGAGGTTAAACTGGAAGCAACACATTGATGGTCTGCTGAAACGTCTGAGTTCAGCTATGTATGCTATTAGGGTTATTGCAAATTTTGGTGATAAGAATCTCAGTAAATTAGCTTACTATGCCTACTTTCATTCACTGCTTTCGTATGGCATCATATTCTGGGGTAATTCATCATTGAGTAGAATATTCATTGCTCAAAAATGTGTAATCAGAATAATTGCTGGAGCCCACTCACGGTCATCCTGCAGACATCTATTTAAGGATCTAGGGATCTTCACAGTAACCTCACAGTATATATATTCACTTATGAAATTTGTTGTTAATAATCCAACCCAGTTCAAAAGTAATAGCAGTGTGCATAGCTATAACACCAGGAGAAAGGATGATCTTCACTATGCAGGGTTAAATCTGACTTTGGCACAGAAAGGGGTAAATTATGCTGCCACAAAAGTCTTTGGTCACCTACCAAACAGCATCAAAATCCTGACAGATAGCCAACTAACATTTAAAAATAAATTAAAATAATTTCTAGATGACAACTCCTTCTACTCATTGGCTGAATTTTTAGATATAAATTAAGGGGGAAAAAAACACATTAGTGTCATGCAATATTTTGTGTAATGTAATATCTTGTACAGACATCTTTTATTAACCTGACACGTTCCACATCATTACGAAGTTTCGTATTCATGATCTATGGAACAAGTATTAATCTAATTTAATCTATGATTCTTGAGTTTCTCCCGGAGTATTTGATAATCAACATATCCACGGGTGTGCTGCCGGTCTCTAGTGTCCAACGGGCACAATATTTTGGCGATCATACATGTCGCCATCATCAGGTGAACTGACGGACTGAGCTCCTGTGAATGTGCCGGCACGGAGATCCGTACGCTATGGCTGCTCAGAGGGAACTGGGTTCGGTCGCGGCGGTGTCCAATTTAAATACCCTCCGCCCGCGGCACGCTCCATCCGCTGTCCGCGCCACGGTCGCGCGGTGGAACAGATTGCGACGGCGTCTGAGATGATGTCGGTGTGATGGCTGTGTCCGCCATGGTCGTCACAACTATATGTTTGCTCGATTTACTCTTGATTAACCCAATCGCTGGTTCCCAAGCCTTGCTAAGATTATAGCCACAGTCACGGTTTATGAGGTCGTCATTGGTGCGAATTTCGATGGCCTCTCTAACAACGCTGTCCCAGTATCTCGACGTCTGTACCAGAATCCTCGTGCGGTCATACTCCATAGTGTGATTTTCCGACAAACAATGTTCAGCGACCGCCGACTTGCTCGGATACATCAGTCGAGTGTCATGTCTGAATCACTTGCACTGCACAGTGCTTCTCCAATGACAGCTTCTCATTGGATGTAGATTGGTTTGCACATGCAGATACTGCAACCTGTCTTCTGACAATAGTGACAACCACATGATTTTCAAAATGCTCGTGTTCTTTACCACAGTTTTTATGAGAGCTGTTGCCTGCTGGATACGCCAAATTTTCACCTTTACCACTTGTGTTCATACTATCTTTCTCAGTACCAAGTCTGGATCTATACTGCCAAGTCTTCATTCACTTGTCTGTACAGATTCCCATGCAGCAACAAAATATTTGTACGCTACAGGTAGAGTCATCAAAATTGTTGTAATGATCATTTACTCAGATATTTGCTCATCCAGAACCTGCAAGCCATGTAGAAAATCTTCAGTTCTAGCAATATGTGTCAGTATGTCATCAAATTGTTTCTTTTGCAAACAATACCACTGCTGCAGGAACATGTAAACACTTGTTATGGATTTTTGTTCATAAATGCACAATGCTTGTGCCACATTTCTTTAAGTGTGCTGCAGTTCATAATATGCAGCATAATTTTTTGAGCAGACATGGTAATAATTTGTTGAGCCATTGTTTCACATTGTGTCAGTCTGCAACCAACCTGCTACACATATCATTATTGGATTTTTTTTTTTTCAATTGGACAGCTGTCCAAGCATTGCATGATTTCAACACTATGCATACATGATACAGTCCAATTTTCAACACTTTTGAGTTTGCTTATGCAGATGATCTCACTTTCCATCCTGAGGTAAAGTTATTTTTCCTCTACATGCATGACCAGAAAACTAACCTCATGATCATATTTCAATTGTTATTTCTTGTCTGATACTAACTTTCCACAAAATATTACTTGTTTTGCATTCCTGGGCCCATAACCTGCTGGAAATCATTATCTTTGTGTTAACAAATAATACATTGAACATGATGAACTTGGGTTTTATTTGATACACAGTTTTGCACACAACATTCAGAAAAATCAGATACATACAACAGGAAAAAACAAAGATACTGGGCTCAAAAGAAAGTGAACAGATCAAAGAGTCTTGAGGACCAAAGAAGATAAATTGCTGAGTTTCTGACATTTGTAACAAAATTAAATTTGTCCTTCTTTTATGTATTTTTAACACATGATTATAGCAGAAACAAATAGGGAATCATTTGAGTAACGATGTGAGTCCAAATGGGAAATCCATTGAAATAAGCAACTTTGACAAAGGTCGGAGTGTTGTGGCCTGACTCCTGTGAATTAACATCTCGGAACCAATGATGCTAATCAGCTGTTTGCATGGTGCCATTGTGAACATCTATGGAAAATGGTTTACGCGTGGTGAAACCACAAACATATGCCAATGTGTTGGATCACCAAATCTCATCTTGGATGGTGGAGGTCAGATGATATGACACTTCCACTAACCCAAGATAGACAGGGAGAGAACAGAAGGAGATGAGTCATTCTGTTTTATGAGTCAGTCTGAACCATGCCAGAGGTAGTTCACTTTCATGGGAGGATAGCAATCATAACAATGTGATGGACAATGAGAGAAATTGTTAGGATGGAAAGTTTGCGTAATGATTTTGCTTTTTTCAGCAGCATAAAACAGCATTGAACATACAATGTCTTCATATTCAGTTCATATTCAGAAATAACACTGTCACGTTGTAACCATAGTCAATTCAACATCCCAAAGTAGGGCGATCACAAAAGTTATGACAGAAAGTTTATTAGTACTGACATACACCCAGAAATAATGAAACTCCCAGATGGATAGTGCAGGTATTTGTACAAACATTGAATATTCCGGAGTGCTGGTATTAATACCCTACCCCCATGAACCATGGACCTTGCCGTTGGTGGGGAGGCTTGCATGCCTCAGCGATACAGATGGCTGTACCGTAGGTGCAACCACAACGGAGGGGTATTTGTTGAGAGGCCAGACAAACATGTGGCTCCTGAAGAGGGGTAGCAGCCTTTTCAGTAGTTGCAGGGGCATCAGTCTGGATGATTGACTGATCTGGCTTGCAACACTAACCAAAACGGCCTTGCTGTGCTGGTTCTGCGAACAGCTGAAAGCAAGGGGAAACTACAGCCGTAATTTTTCCTGAGGACATGCAGCTTTACTGTATGATTAAATGATGATGGCGTCCTCTTGGGTAAAATATTCCGGAGGTAAAATAGTCCCCCATTCGGATCTCCGGGCGGGGACTACTCAAGAGGACGTTGCTATCAGGAGAAAGAAAACTGGCATTCTACGGATCGGAGTGTGGAATGTCGGATCCCTTAATCGGGCAGGTAGGTTAGAAAATTTAAAAAGGGAAATAGATAGGTTGAAGTGAGATATAGTGGGAATTAGTGAAGTTCGGTGGCAGGAGGAACAAGACTTTTGGTCAGGTGAATACAGGGTTATAAATACAAAATCAAATAGGGGTCATGCAGGAGTAGGTTTAATAATGAATAAAAAAAATAGGAGTACAGGTAAGCTACTACCAACAGCATAGTGAACGCATTATTGTGGCCAAGATAGACACGAAGCCCATGCCTACTACAGTAGTACAAGTTTATATGCCAACTAGGTCTGCAGATGATGAAGAAATTGATGAAATGTATGATGAGATAAAAGAAATTATTCAGGTAGTGAAGGGAGACGAAAATTTAATAGTCATGGGTCACTGGAATTCGTCTGTAGGAAAAGGGAGAGAAGGAAACATAGTAGGTGAATATGGATTGGGGGGAAGAAATGAAAGAGGAAGCCGTCTTGTAGAATTTTGCACAGAGCATAAGTTAATCATAGCTAACCCTTGGTTCAAGAATCATAAACGAAGGTTGTATACATGGAAGAATCCTGGAGATACTAGAAGGTATCAGATAGATTATATAATGGTAAGACAGAGATTTAGGAACCAGGTTTTAAATTGTAAGACATTTCCAGGGGCAGATGTGGACTCTGACCACAATCTACTGGTTATGAACTGTAGATTAAAACTGAAGAAACTTCAAAAAGGTGGCAATTTAAGGAGATGGGGCCTGGATAAACTGACTAAACCAGAGGTTGTACAGAGTTTCAGCGAGAGCATAAGGGAACAATTGACAGGAATGAGGGAAAGAAATACAGTAGAAGAAGAATGGGTAGCTCTGAGGGATGAAGTAGTGAAGGCAGCAGAGGATCAAGTAGGTAAAAAGATGAGGGCTAGCAGAAATCCTTGGGTAACAGAAGAAATATTGAATTTAATTGATGAAAGGAGAATATATAAAAACACAGTAAATGAAGCAGGCAAAAACGAATACAAACGTCTCAAAAATGAGATCGACAGGAAGTGCAAAATGGCTAAGCATGGCTAGAGGACAAATGTAAGTATGTAGAGGCTTATCTCACTAGGGGTAAGATAGATACTGCCAACAGGAAAATTAAAGAGACCTTTGGAGAAAAGAGAGCCACTTGTATGAATATCAAGAGCTCAGATGGAAACCCAGTTCTGAGCAAGGGGGGGAAGGCGGAAGGGTGGAGGGAGTATATGGGGGTCTATACAAGGGCGATGTACTTCAGGATAATATTATGGAAATGGAAGAGGATGTAGATGAAGATGAAATGGGAGATACGATACTGCGTGAAGAGTTTGACAGAGCACTGAAAGACCTAAGTCGAAACAAGGCCCCGGGAGTGGACAACATTCCATTAGAACTACTGATGGCCTTTGGAGAGCCAGTCCTGACAAAACTCTACCATATGGTGAGCAAGATGTATGAGACAGGTGAAATACCCTCAGACTTCAAGAAGAATATAATAATTCCAATCCCAAAGAAATCAGGTGTTGACAGATATGAAAATTACCAAACTATCAGTTTAATAAGTCACAGCTGCAAAATACTAACGCGAATTCTTTACAGACGAATGGAAAAACTGGTAGAAGCCGACTTCGGCGAAGATCAGTTTGGATTCCACAGAAATGTTGGAACATGTGAGGCAATACCGACCCTACGACTTATCTTAGAAGCTAGATTAAGGAAAGGCAAACCTACATTTCTGGCATTTCTGGCATTTGTAGACTTAGAGAAAGCTTTTGACAATGTTGAATGGAATACTCTCTCTCAAATTCTAAAGGTGGCAGGGGTAAAATACAGGGAGTGGAAGGCTATTTACAATTTGTACAGAAACCAGATGGCAGTTGTAAGAGTCGAGGGGAATGAAAGGGAAGCAGCGGTTGGGAAGGGAGTGAGACAGGGTTGTAGCCTGTCCCCGATGTTATTTAATCTGTATATTGAGCAAGCAGTGAAGGAAACAAAAGAAGGAATAAAAACGTTGAGGTTCGCCGATGACATTGTAATTCTGTCAGAGACAGCAAAGGAATTGGAAGAGCAGTTGAACGGAATGGACAGTGTCTTGAAAGGAGGATATAAGATGAACATCAACAAAAGCAAAACGAGGATAATGGAATGTAGTCAAATTAAGTCGGGTGATGCTGAGGGAATTAGACTAGGAAATGAGACACTTAAAGTAGTAAAGGAGTTTTGCTATTTGGGGAGCAAAATAACTGATGATGGTTGAAGTAGAGAGGATATAAAATGTAGACTGGTAATGGCAAGGAAAGCGTTTCTGAAGAAGAGAAATTTGTTAACATCAGGTATAGATTTAAGTGTGAGGAAGTCGTTTCTGAAAGTATTTGTATGGAGTGTAGCCATGTATGGAAGCAAAACGTGGACGATAAATAGTTTGGACAAGAAGAGAATAGAAGCTTTCAAAATGTGGTGCTACAGAAGAATGCTGAAAATTAGATGGGTAGATCACATAACTAATGAGGAGGTATTGAATAGAATTGGGGAGAAGAGGAGTTAGTGGCACAACTTGACAAGAAGAAGGGACCGGTTGGTAGGACATGTTCTGAGGCATCAAGGGATCACAAATTTAGCATTGAAGGGCAGCGTGGAGGGTAAAAATCGTAGAGGAAGACCAAGAGAAGAATACACTAAGCAGATCCAGAAGGATGTAGGTTGCAGTAAGTACTGGGAGATGAAGAAGCTTGCACAGGATAGAGTAGCATGGAGAGCTGCATCAAACCAGTCTCAGGACTGAAGACAACAACAAACAATGGTATTAATACAAACATCAACTATTGCAGAATATGCAAACATTGAATATTCCAGAATATACAAATATAAGATTTTCCAAGAACCTTCCAGAAATGATAAATACTAATTTACAAATAATGGTTGGTGGTTAGGTTTGTCCTGGAGAACCATAGCATGCCAGACACTGATGCTAACCACTATACTGTACTGCATGGACAGTGACCCACTGTTTCAGAAATTTGCAATGGATCGCCACATTCTGACTACACTCTTACGCCTTCTTTACTAAGATGTGCATTGAATGTAGCCCCTCCTGTCAAAGCTTCATGATCATCGAGTGGATCTTCATTTTCCTGGGACCTCCCATCATCATTCTGTGCCTTTGGATTGTAGTAGGCCTTCATACAGAGGACGTGTATGACTTCTTTGTGCTTTTGCCTTCTTGATGAATGGCCATAATCCTCAACATATGAGATGTCTAAGAAACCATGAAAGATATAATACAGCCCAAAGTAGTCCTCTAGTAACTTTTCAATAGTCCTACTTTCTGCATAGGCATAAAAATCCATACCACATTTCCAGGGCCATATCTCAGTGACTGGTCCTTGGCACAATAGCCCTCTTGGTCTTTCTCCTGGTCATCCAGAGTTCATTTGTGAGCTAGTGCCTTACTTCTTTGCTAATGGTGAGAGGTGTTTCTTGTAGTCATCCTGGGTGTCATCCAATTGAAACGGGAACCATGAATCACTGTCATTTCAGCCTTGTGACTGTGGAGCAGAAAGAATAATGTGAAGTCTGTAGTGTCTTGCTTCATTATGTTGTATACCAACGTCATGACAAGCAGCACTATGTCCATGTTCGACATCAGTGTTCATCAACAGTATATATGTCAGTGTCTTATTAAAGCAACTGATGAGGTTATTCGTCTGTGGATGGTAGGCAGTTGTCCTCCTGTGGGTGATGTCATGACGTGACATTACTTCTGACACTAGTCTCAACTGGAAAACTTTTCCACAATCAGAGATCATCACACAGAGTACTCCACATTTCAAAATGATGTCTTCTACAATGTACATACAATTTCCAGAGCTTCAGCAGTTGGCACAGCTTTAGTGACAGCACAGAGGGTGAGGTAGTCAGTGCGGACTATTATCCATCAATTCTCATTTATTAACTTTAGGCACCTGCACAAGAGGTTGATTCAAATCAGATGGAATGGTGCTCCTGTTGGTGGCATTAGTACCAAACGCTACAGAGGTAATTGTGACATGTGCTTGTGTCATTGGCATTCCTTAGAGAGGCTCACACAGTGTCTTAATGGATTGGTAGAAACATGACTAGTAATACCTGCTTCTGATTCTGTCTAGAGTCTTCACAAATCCTAGTTGAACAGATGGTGGAAATATTCAGGATAGGCAGTCACTGGTGAACTGAGCAGAGCAACCAAGGCAAAAAGGCTGCAGGAAAAGTATGAAGAAGTTGAAATAAGAAATGATCAGCAGAAGGACTGACACAGCATATAGAAAAGTCCAAATAACTTGGTGAAATTAAAAGCAAGGGTGGTAACATTAAAATCACAATGGGAATTCTAGTGTTAAACTCAGAGGAAAGAGTGGATAGGAGGAAAGAGCAAATTAAATACCTGCAGGAGGGTGAGTACTTTTCTGGTGATTTGATGGTTCCACATACTTTTTCAAGTCTCAAAAACATCTATGATGTATATATGCATACTGAAGTGATGAATGAAAATTCGTGTTATGCTTTTCCAGCACAGTTGGTGAGTCTCTGCAACGCTGATTGGGTTTAGGTGCAATACTAAGTGGGCTTAAGTGTGAATGGTAATTCGCATTTAGAAGGGATGGATGCTAGGATAGTTTGTGTAGTTGTGCACAGCTATTGTGCCTGGGTGGCCTTGTGGTTACCGCATCTGGCTAGTGAGCAGAAATCATATATGTCTGAGACTTGAAAGGGTCACTGGAATTGTACAGTTTCATCTGATTAAATAATACTTAATTTCATTGTTGATCAGTTAATTTAGTATACACTATATACACCATAATGAAAAGTATATCTGCATCTGATAGGGAGATTGGTTCTTATGGTGTCAACCATACAATATATTCTGACTTGGTCAATGCTGGCTATTGCAGTTAGTAAAGATTTACTGACCTTAAAAATGGAACTGACCTCAAAATGGAAATTCTGATGTTAATGGAAATTCCAGTGTTAAACTCAGAGGAAAGAGTGGATAGGTGGAAAGAGCAAATTAAATGCCTGCAAGAAGGAGAGTACTTTTCTGATGATTTGACAGAAGAAGAAATTGGAGTTGATATCGAAGACACTGGGGATCCAGTATTACAGTCAGAATTTAAAAGAGCCGTGGGAGACTTGGAATCAAATAATGCTGAAGTGTTAGATAACATTCCATCACAATTTCTAAAATCATTGGGGGGAAATGGAAACAAATGACTACTCAAGTTGGTGTGTATTATCTATGAACTGGTGATGTACCACAGACTTTTTGAAAAATATCAAACTCACAAGATAGCCAGGGCACATAGGTGTAAAAACTATTGCACAATTAGCTTAACATCTTACGCATCCAAACTGCTAATAAGAATAATATACACAAGAATGGAAAATAAAACTGAGAATCTATTGGATGACAATCAGTTTGACTTTAGCAAAGATAAGGGCACCAGTGAGACAACTCAGATTTTGTGCTTAAGCAAGTCTGCAGAAAAACCAAGGTACACTCATAGGATTTGTCGATCCAGAAAAAAAAAATGTTTGACAATGTGAAATGGTGCAAGATGTTGGAAATTCTGACAAAAATAGGTGTAAGGTACAGGGAAAACTATGTGACATACAATACGTACAACCACAAAGCGGGAACATTGATTCTGGAAGACCAAGAATGAAGTGTTTGGATTAAAAAGGGTGTAAGACAGGTATGTAGTTTTTTGCGCCTACCATTCAATCAGTACATTGGAGAAGCAATGATGGGGAAAAAAATTGTTCAAGAGTGAAATTAAAATTCAAGGAGGAAGGATCTCCATGGTAAGATTCGCTGATGACATCGCTATCCTCAATGAAAGTGAAGAATTGCAGGCTGTGTTAAATGGAATGAACAGTCTAAAAAAAATATATGGTTAAGAGTGAACTGGAAAATGGCAAAATTAATGAGAAGTGGCAGAAATGAGAATAGTGAGAAACTTAACATCAAAACTGAGGGTCACAAATAGGTGAATTTAAGGAATTCTGCTACATTGGAAGCAAACTAACCCATGACAGAATGAAGTAAGGAGGACATAAGAAGCAGGTTAAGCACAGGCAAAGGGGACACCGCTGACCAAGGGAAGTTTACAGGTATCAAACATAGGCTTTAATTTGAATAAGAAATTTCTGATAATCTACATTTGGAGTAAGCACAGTATGTTAGTGAATCATGGACAGTGAAAAAAGTGGAACAGAAGAGAGTTGAAGCATTTGAAATGTGATGCTACAGAAGAATGTTGAAAATCAGGTGAACTGGTGTGGGACGAGGGGGTTCTCCACAAAATCGACAAAGAAAGGAACATAAGGAAATACTGACAGGAAGGGGAAGGATGATAGCACATGTTTAAGGCATTAGGAGATAATCTCCATGGTACCAGCAAATACATGAAGACATAGGGTGCAAGTGCACTTTGAACCCCAAGGGGCCATCAGGAGTTATGAAGGCAGTCTTTTCCCAGTCAGTCTCTTCAACATTGATTTCCCAGTAGGCAGTCTGTATATCCATATCTTTTTTTTTTTTTTTTTTTTTTTTTTTTTTTTTTTTTTTTTTTAAACCAACTTTGAACTTTGCTTCTTTCAAGCAGTCTAGGGTGTCACCAATGCACAGCTATGAGAAAACGTCTTTCTTCATGATTACTAAAATTCAACAGCAATCAACACAGAACCACATGTGCTGCCCTTCTCCCTCACAAGCACCACAAGAGAGGACTAAGGAGTCTCTGCAATTTCAATGACATGCAATTGCAGCATATTCTCCCATTCCTCCTGGATTATCCTCGATCAGCTTATGACACCTTATATGTTGTTGTTGTTGTGGTCTTCAGTCCTGAGACTGGTTTGATGCAGCTCTCCATGCTGCTCTATCCTGTGCAAGCTTCTTCATCTCCCAGTACCTACTGCAACCTACATCCTTCTGAATCTGCTTCATGTATTCATCTCTTGGTCTCCCTCTACGATTTTTACCCTCCACGCTGCCCTCCAATGCTAAATTTGTGATCCCTTGATGCCTCAAAACATGTCCTACCAACCGATCCCTTCTTCTAGTCAAGTTGTGCCACAAACTTCTCTTCTCCCCAATCCTATTCAATACCTCCTCATTAGTTACATGATCTACCCACCTTATCTTCAGCATTCTTCTGTAGCACCACATTTAGAAAGCTTCTATTCTCTTCTTGTCCAAACTAGTTATCATCCATGTTTCACTTCCATACATGGCTACACTCCATACAAATACTTTCAGAAACAACTTCCTGACACTTAAATCTATACTCGATTTTAACAAATTTCTCTTCTTCAGAAACGCTTTCCTTGCCATTGCCAGTCTACTTTTTATATCCTCTCTACTTTGACCATCATCAGTTATTTTACTCCCTAAATAGCAAAACTCCTTTACTACTTTAAGTGTCTCATTTCCTAATCTAATTCCCTCAGCATCACCCGATTTAATTTGACTACATTCCATTATCCTCGTTTTGCTTTTGTTGATGTTCATCTTATATCCTCGTTTCAAGACACTGTCCATTCCGTTCAACTGCTCTTCCAAGTCCTTTGCTGTCTCTGACAGAATTACACTGTCATCAGCGAACCTCAAAGTTTTATATGAGAGTTGGCTAATTGGTGAATGATGCCCAGTACTGAAGTGGTGTTTTACCAAGGGCAACTTTGTCTGACTTTTCTCCATTATGGATTTGAAAGCATCCAAAAAGTGAGACAGAATGGCTATCACTCACTGATGTTGTTCTTCAGTCAGGCCAGAACCTGTTGGCAGTTCAATAGTTGCATTCTCCCCTGCATTTGCTGTCATTGTAGTGGAGCAGGATTCTTTGTTGATGGCAGACTGGTTTGGCTGTCCCTATACACATTCCTTTCAGGATGAGTTGTGGCTGCTCGTGACAGTTAGTGATCCAAAGTTCTGCTAGACCATCTACCATTCTTATGATCATTGCTGCCATGTAGATTTCTGTTTGAAGTCTGAGTTGCTTTATGCAATCAATGAAAGCTTCACAGATTAACTGAGTGCCTAGATTGATGACTGGAATATGTATTGTTGATGACAGTGGGATAACAATATCTTCAACAGTGAACAACCATGCAGAGCAATTTTTGTTACGCATGCTCGTTGAAACAGCTTTGATAATTAGGAGCTCTGAGCTTGTAAGTCTATGACCATTTGTAATGACTGCAGGAAGTCCCATCTGAGGATAATATCATGAGTACATTCTGTTAAAATGACAAATTCAAAATGCTGTATTCTGTCATCTTTGAATACAGAGTGCCCAGGCTAGAGGTATATGTAAACGAATTCTTATAACGAAAGAACTCGTCTTTTTATGTTGTTGGGTAAATATGCAATTGACCGAGGCACAGACACTCCCCAAGACATGATGTTCACCATTTCATGAACAGTGTCAAGTCACATGTTGTATGTGCACCAGTGACAGGCACACGTATTTGCACATGTTAGGGAATTATGCAGTTCTAGAGATGCTTCCCAATGACATTTTCCAGCAGTATAGTGCCATCCCCACCCCCACCATCACCACATCATTATTATCATGGGATGTTACCACATTTCTTCATGAGACGTTTCCTGAATCCTGCATAGGAAAAGAGGAGGGCCTTCCGTCGCCTGGTCTCCTTGGTCTCCCAAAAAGGCTCTGCTGGGTTTCAGACTAAGGGTTTGAAATCTGGTAGATTTCTGACAACGGATCTACACCCCACCTGAGGACACAACATCTGTCGAGCTGAAGAAAATGTGGTGAGAAATGGAATACCATCTTGATATCTCTCAAGCTACAAATGGTGTCCACACTGAACTGTACCAACATGCATAAAAATGTTTGTGATCCTGTGTTCAATGTTATAAACCTTAATAGGTACTGAAATATAGACAACCTCTTTCATATCATGGACTATAGTCTTTCATATCATGGACTATAGTCTTCTTTATCTGACAACAGTAAGCACCTGACATTATAGAACAGGAAGCTGACTAGTATCAGGACAGGTTGGCTGTCAATGACAGCATCAATGAGATTTCCTGACATCTTGGTGACTGTCATCCACGGACGATTTTCGTCTGGGGTTGTCTCACCTCCACAAATGGTCACCTCATCTAGGTTTCCTAAAATCGGCAGTTAGGCAAGCTTCTGGTAGCTCTGTAGAGTGACAGGGAATGACTATGGCATGTTGTGGAGTGACGTCTCACAGTTCGGCTAGGTTAATCTGAAATTGATTAGCATGAGTAGGTTTTGTGGCAGTTGATGTCTTGCAGCACAGTAATCATCAAAAACTTGCCTTTGTTTTCCACAATAATGTACAAGGGCATCCACAGTGAAAATGTAGCAGTGTCCATTCTTCTGCAAGACATTAAAGTTAGAGGAGGAGTTGGCTGTACCTGAGTTGGCTGGGTGCATTTGTTGGCTGAAGCATAAATCCGAATTGGCACAATCAACTGATTGCAGCAATTAGTGGTAAGATCAACACATCTCTTCTTTGGCATCCTCTATTACCTTCTGTCAAATGATCTCAACATTCCTGGCTGCTATCTCTTGCTTATTCAACATAAAATGCTGTATCTCTTCTCTGACTACCTAGCGTATGAGGGAAATGAGATTGTGGTGGTCTTCCAGTACTACAATAGGAACCACATTGGGAGTCAGTTGTGCTTCTTTCATCTGATTCTTTTCTGCTCCATTTCTTCAATGCACTGGCATCACTTGATGACTTCATGAGCTGTTGCAGCGTCCTTGACCAGAAGAGCATGTTACATATTTCTGTGACCCCTTTCATCAAGTGTGAGATATTTTGGAAGCTCCTATCATATTTGAATTTACAATTTGCACATAGCGAAAACATTCTGCATGCAGGACTGTGTTATTTCCCCATGGTGCTGGGACTTGTCCTTCACTTGTTTGTCTGCTAAGCAGACTTCTTTCTTATTATCATCAAATGTTTTGTTCAGTTCCACCAGGAATTTGTCTTTATCATTCTCGAACCACTGTTGGGGTGTGCCATCCAAGTTAAAGTACACATTGGCCAAAAAAAAAAAAAAAGTCATGTCATCCCACCTATCATATTTGACTCGATTGAATCCTTTCAGCCATTGTGTTGGATCCTGACTAGTGATTTCCGAAAACATTGTAGGTGCTTGGTGTATAGTTGATATGTTGCTGTTTCAGAAACCACTGATAACCTCAGAAATGAAATACTGCTTGTATTCCAATTATTTCTGTTCATGTTAGAGACAGCTTTTATGTGGCCTAATTGGAGTGAAAGTCATGTAGATGTTTTGAAGTACCCAGCATCTTCACCAAACAATGTCTTGTTGTGACCACACTCAAGTCCAAATGCGAAAGCTGAGTCATCACAGAAGTACAACAACTTAGAACCAAAAGCAAGTTTGTTATGACCACACCATACAGCCATAAAAGAACTGCAGTCCTGGACAGACACTGCAGCAATTTATCCATACACAAAATACTCCAGAATGCTAGTCTTTATATGGTAAAATATTATATAATAAACAAACACTACAAACATAAGATATTTGATGAAGCTTCCAGAAATAATAAATGTTAAATGACAAATAATTGCTGACGGTTGAGTTTGAATTGGTGACTTGCGGCATGTCAGCCAGCAAAACTATTCAATGTGTCATACTCGATGCAATCCAGCATGCAACAATATATTTGCTCAATTATTACTCACATAACTGGATATAAACTGCCATTTGCCATACAAAGATGAATGGCTCTCTTATACAATTTTTGTGTCTGTAAATTATCTGTGCATTAGTGTGTCACACTATTTGTGCCAGAAGTGATGAGTTATTGGAAAAAAAGCACAAAATCTTGTCCAGGAACTGAGAAACTGGATCCTAAAGTTGAAACTTTTAATGAAAAATGGTGGCAACTACAAAAATGATATGGAAGATCATCAAAGTTCATAACGGAAATTGAACAGGTTTTATTCTTAAAAAACTTGAAGATATAGCACATGCCAATGTGCTATGAAGATCATTAGTATTGAACAAGTTAGCTAACTTTTTTAATAATCAATGGTTGAAAGGGGATAAAGGTTCATGCATTGAATCAATCACTATTTATCTGAAAAATAGTGACAAGCAGAGGCAGCTGTGAAGATGCGACAAGGAAGTGAATGTGAAATTCAACACGTTAACTATTTATGTGCTTGTAATATGATTTTTGCACATGTATGAATTTGGAAATAAAATAAAAGAAGAAAATATTGCTCATTCAATGCTTTCATACCAAATCTGATTCGAGTGACAAGTTGCCCATCCCAGTGACACAAAAATGATAATTTTGGCAATGTACTGCACCTAGTTGTTAAACTGAAAGTTGCAAATAATCTGGGTGAGAGAGACGTCAAGTTCATGGAGGTCTACAATAAGTAATTTACCAATAACTGGAACAGAAATAGTATGTGCTTCAGGTTGTATCTCAATATCACCTCCAGTTACCCGTGGCATAAAAGTGAACTGACTGAATAAGAATAACCTTTAAAAGTAAATGCAATTTTTTTATCATACGCTATCTGATTATGAGCAACCAAACATCCCTCTGAAAAGCAGAACTGACCACTAGATGGCACAAGAGGTGGACCTGCCCGTATAAGACAAGGCGAGGAGTATTATGTTGAGAGCTGAACAGCAGTAACAGCAAAATGAGTCAGCCAGAAAAACTCAGTGGCTTCAATTGGGGACCACTCATTGGATGTCATGAGAGGAACAAATCTATCAGGGGCATTTTAACACTTCCAATGCTGACCAGATTGACTGTTGATGTGATTGTGAAGTGGAAACATGGAGGAACAACCACAGATAAACCAAGAGCAGGCAGACCTCTTGTGCTGATGGTACAGGGACTTCTAGCATTGCGAAGAGTGGTTGGAAAAAAATCACATGAAATCAGTGGAAGCAATAGCTCATGAGTTCCAGTGGCACTGTCAATCCAACTAGCACAATGTGCGTATAGTATTAGAATTAATATAATAGAGGGAAACATTCCATGTGGGAACAATATATATCTAAAAATAAAGATGATGTGCCTTTCCGAACGAAAGCGCTGGCAGGTCGATAGACACACAAACAAACACAAACACACACACAAAATTCAAGCTTTCGCAGCAAACTGTTGCCTCATCAGGAAAGAGGGGAAGGAGAGGGAAAGACGAAAGGATGTGGGTTTTAAGGGAGAGGGTAAGGAGTCATTCCAATTCCGGGAGCGGAAAGACTTACCTTAGGGGGAAAAAAGGGGAGGTATACACTCGCACACACACACATTTCCATCCACACATATACAGACACAAGCAGACATATGTAAAGTTTGGGAAGAAATGTCAGTCGAGGCGGAAGTGAAGAGGCAAAGATGATGTTGAATGACAGGTGAGGTATGAGTGGCGGCAACTTGAAATTAGCGGAGATTGAGGCCTGGTGGGTAACGGGAAGAGAGGATATATTGAAGAGCAAGTTCCCATCTCCGGAGTTCGGATAGGTTGGTGTTGGTGGGAAGTATCCAGATAACCCGGACGGTGTAACACTGTGCCAAGATGTGCTGGCCGTGCACCAAGGCATGTTTAGCCACAGGGTGATCCTCATTACCAACAAACACTGTCTGCCTGTGTCCATTCATGCGAATGGACAGTTTGTTGCTGGTCATTCCCACATAGAATGCATCACAGTGTAGGCAGGTCAGTTGGTAAATCACGTGGGTGCTTTCACATGTGGCTCTGCCTTTGATCGTGTACACCTTCCGGGTTACAGGACTGGAGTAGGTGGTGGTGGGAGGGTGCATGGGACAGGTTTTACACCGGGGGCAGTTACAAGGATAGGAGCCAGATGGTAGGGAAGGTGGTTTGGAGATTTCATAGGGATGAACTAACAGGTTACGAAGGTTAGGTGGACGGCGGAAAGACACTCTTGGTGGAGTGGGGAGGATTTCATGAAGGATGGATCTCATTTCAGGGCAGGATTTGAGGAAGTCGTATCCCTGCTGGAGAGCCACATTCAGAGTCTGGTCCAGTCCCGGAAAGTATCCTGTCACAAGTGGGGCAGTTTTGTGGTTCTTCTGTGGGGGATTCTGGGTTCGAGGGGATGAGGAAGTGGCTCTGGTTATTTGCTTCTGTACCAGGTCGGGAGGGTAGTTGCGAGATGCGAAAGCTGTTGTCAGGTTGTTGGTGTAATGGTTCAGGGATTCCGGACTGGAGCAGATTCGTTTGCCACGAAGACCTAGGCTGTAGGGAAGGGACCGTTTGATGTGGAATGGGTGGCAGCTGTCATAATGCAGGTACTGTTGCTTGTTGGTGGGTTTGATGTGGACAGACGTGTGAAGCTGGCCATTGGACAGGTGGAGGTCAACGTCAAGGAAAGTGGCATGGGATTTTGAGTAGGACCAGCTGAATCTGATGGAACCAAAGGAGTTGAGGTTGGAGAGGAAATTCTGAAGTTCTTCTTCACTGTGAGTCCAGATCATGAAGATGTCATCAATAAATCTGTACCAAACTTTGGGTTGGCAGGCCTGGGTAACCAAGAAGGCTTCCTCTGAGCGACCCATTAATAGGTTGGCGTACGAGGGGGCCATCCTGGTACCCATGGCTGTTCCCTTTAATTGTTGATATGTCTGGCCTTCAAAAGTGAAGAAGTTGTGGGTCAGGATGAAGCTGGCTAAGGTGATGAGGAAAGAGGTTTTAGGTAGGGTGGCAGGTGATCGGCGTGAAAGGAAGTGCTCCATCGCAGAGAGGCCCTGGACGTGCGGAATATTTGTGTATAAGGAAGTGGCATCAATGGTTACAAGGATGGTTTCCGGGGGTAACAGATTGGGTAAGGATTCCAGGCGTTCGAGAAAGTGGTTGGTGTCTTTGGTGAAGGATGGGAGACTGCATGTAATGGGTTGAAGGTGTTGATCTACGTAGGCAGAGATCCGTTCTGTGGGGGCTTGGTAACCAGCTACAATGCGGCTGCCAGGATGATTGGGTTTGTGGATTTTAGGAAGAAGGTAGAAGGTAGGGGTGCGGGGTGTCGGTGGGGTCAGGAGGTTGATGGAGTCAGGTGAAAGGTTTTGTAGGGGGCCTAAGGTTCTGAGGATTCCTTGAAGCTCCGCCTGGACATCGGGAATGGGGTTACCTTGGCAAACTTTGTATGTGGTGTTGTCTGAAAGCTGACGCAGACCCTCAGCCACATACTCCCGACGATCAAGTACCACGGTCGTGGAACCCTTGTCCGCCGGAAGAATGACGATGGATCGGTCAGCCTTCAGATCACGGATAGCCTGGGCTTCAGCAGTGGTGATGTTGGGAGTAGGATCAAGGTTTTTTAAGAAGGATTGCGATGCAAGGCTGGAAGTCAGAAATTCCTGGAAGGTTTGGAGAGGGTGATTTTGAGGAAGAGGAGGTGGGTCCCGCTGCGACGGAGGACGGAACTGTTCCAGGCAGGGTTCAATTTGGATGGTGTCTTGGGGAGTTGGATCATTAGGAGTAGGATTAGGATCATTTTTCTTCGTGGCAAAGTGATATTTCCAGCAGAGAGTACCCTCTCCCTTAAAACCCACATCCTTTCGTCTTTCCCTCTCCTTCCCCTCTTTCCTGATGAGGCAACAGTTTGTTGCGAAAGCTTGAATTTTGTGTGTGTGTTTGTGTTTGTTTGTGTTTCTATCGACCTGCCAGCGCTTTCGTTTGGTAAGTCACATCATCTTTATTTTTAGATATATAATATTAGAATTATATTTTTTAAAAAAAGTGACACACCACATATACACCATCATACTCAGAGAAATCTGTTTAATAACATTCAAAAGGTCATGAAAAAATTATTGATATAAGTCTGTCAGTTGCATGAATGCATCAAATACAATTAAGAAATTAGTAACTCAGGAAGGGTTTGTTGGTGTAGACCAAACAGCAAGGGGATACCAACTTTGTGTGTTTCTTTAGTCATCAGGGAGTAATGAAATGGTAAAAAGTTGCAGTTCTAAATTAATGAAATTTGTCTCTAGAATGAACATTCATAAAAAAAGGAAAGAAAAGTCATGAGGCATAATTGCTGGCCAAGAAGTGAAATATACACTCCTGGAAATGGAAAAAAGAACACATTGACACCGGTGTGTCAGACCCACCATACTTGCTCCGGACACTGCGAGAGGGCTGTACAAGCAATGATCACACGCACGGCACAGCGGACACACCAGGAACCGCGGTGTTGGCCGTCGAATGGCGCTAGCTGCGCAGCATTTGTGCACCGCCGCCGTCAGTGTCAGCCAGTTTGCCGTGGCATACGGAGCTCCATCGCAGTCTTTAACACTGGTAGCATGCCGCGACAGCGTGGACGTGAACCGTATGTGCAGTTGACGGACTTTGAGCGAGGGCGTATAGTGGGCATGCGGGAGGCCGGGTGGACGTACCGCCGAATTGCTCAACACGTGGGGCGTGAGGTCTCCACAGTACATCGATGTTGTCGCCAGTGGTCGGCGGAAGGTGCACGTGCCCGTCGACCTGGGACCAGACCGCAGCGACGCACGGATGCACGCCAAGACCGTAGGATCCTACGCAGTGCCGTAGGGGACCGCACCGCCACGTCCCAGCAAATTAGGGACACTGTTGCTCCTGGGGTATCGGCGAGGACCATTCGCAACCGTCTCCATGAAGCTGGGCTACGGTCCCGCACACCGTTAGGCCGTCTTCCGCTCACGCCCCAACATCGTGCAGCCCGCCTCCAGTGGTGTCGCGACAGGCGTGAATGGAGGGACGAATGGAGACGTGTCGTCTTCAGCGATGGGAGTCGCTTCTGCCTTGGTGCCAATGATGGTCGTATGCGTGTTTGGCGCCGTGCAGGTGAGCGCCACAATCAGGACTGCATACAACCGAGGCAGACAGGGCCAACACCCGGCATCATGGTGTGGGGAGCGATCTCCTACACTGGCCGTACACCACTGGTGATCGTCGAGGGGACATTGAATAGTGCACGGTACATCCAAACCGTCATCGAACCCATCGTTCTACCATTCCTAGACCGGCAAGGGAACTTGCTGTTCCAACAGGACAATGCACGTCCGCATGTATCCCGTGCCACCCAACGTGCTCTAGAAGGTGTAAGTCAACTACCCTGGCCAGCAAGATCTCCGGATCTGTCCCCCATTGAGCATGTTTGGGACTGGATGAAGCATCGTCTCACGCGGTCTGCACGTCCAGCACGAACGCTGGTCCAACTGAGGCGCCAGGTGGAAATGGCATGGCAAGCCGTTCCACAGGACTACATCCAGCATCTCTACGATCGTCTCCATGGGAGAATAGCATCCTGCATTGCTGCGAAAGGTGGATATACACTGTACTAGTGCCGACATTGTGCATGCTCTGTTGCCTGTGTCTATGTGCCTGTGGTTCTGTCAGTGTGATCATGTGATGTATCTGACCCCAGGAATGTGTCAATAAAGTTTCCCCTTCCTGGGACAATGAATTCACGGTGTTCTTATTTCAATTTCCAGGAGTGTATGTTTAGCACTGCTGATTGACAGCTACAGAAGTACACATACTATCCTAGCTTTCAGAATTATTAGTTCCTCCCTCAGGGAGGAGAAAGGCTCAAGTTGAGGAAGTTTAAAAAAAGAGGGGCAAGGTCACTCAGACTTCAGGCCAAAAGGAGCTCACCTATTGGGAGGATGGAGGGAAACAAATATGAAGGGGAAGATGTCAGGGAGAGCAGGAGCATAAATATATATCCTTTGACAGCTGCCACTCCTTCCACATGAAATCTTCTTTTCTTTGAAATCTAGATATCTACAGAAATATATCTTCTCTACCACTGAATCTCTCCATACATACACCTACAACCTCTTCCATACTGCCTTCTCCCACAACTAGCCCACAAATCTTATTCACATACAAATCTCCACGGCAGTACCCTCATCTCACCTGAAACATCGCTGCACTAGTCACGACTTTCTTGAGTCAAGTCCTGAAATGAGAACCTCTCTCTCTCGTATTCTCCCAACACCACCTACTTTTGCATTCCACCACCTTCCTAACCTCCACACCATTATAGTGAAACCATTATCTCTAATCCAAAGGTCCTGCAACCATTCTCTTTGAAAAACCTAGCTTCCTGAACCCACTCACTAACAGCTATTCTTGGTCAAACATCGGGAAATCCTATAATATCAAAGGAACAGCAGCTAGTGAAGATGTGAATGTTATTATCAATGAGCATCAAGTAAGGGTGCACTTTGAAACACCCAGTACCCAATTTCTGAACAAAACTTAAGTGACAACCTAAGAAGGGGATAATAAGCTGAAGATGTGAATTGAAGTTTGCGTCAGGGAGAGCATTGTACTAGGGTAGTGCATGCAGCTGTGTTAGCTATACTGCCGTGGTGGTGTAATGGCTATCCCCACCGCCTAGAAATCAATGAAACCTGGGCCCGAGCCCCAGCTGCAGCACAAATTTTAATCCACTTCTTCAGCTTCTTTCATTATCATAGATAAAGATGAGACTCAAATATCTCAAAGAAAATTTATTTATATCACACTCAAGTGAGTTGGGTGCCTGCTGCATCACATGGGCTATTTGAATCTCCACACCTGAAACTAGTTCACTGAGATGGAGACGGAAGCTTTCCCCTCAACACATCCATATATCTGGACATCTTTCTGAACTTAAATGTGTCTTTTTTCATTCTCATTATTTTTATGTTTATTTTTATTTATTATGTGCCATTATTTTCTTTATTGGTTTATTGGTTTTCATCTTTGTTACACTCCCACCTTTCCTTATAATTTTTCTCATATACTTTCTTCTTTCCATATCACGTTTCTCTTAGTTATTAATTACACTATTATTTCTCTTCCTTTAATCCAAGTTTTCTTCTCTCTCTCTGCACTGAATCATGGACAGTGCTGATCAGCATAGTGGGCCTACTCTCTTTGATCTACTCTCTTTGACTCTTTACCGTTCACTTTTGTCTTGCATCACTGTCAAACCAGGTGGAACCCTCACATCCTGGCGTCTGAGTGACCTGCCCTTCCCTTTAATCTTCTCCAACACATTCCTCTCTCCTCCTCAAGGAAATAATTAGCAGTATCAATTGTGGTACATCCTCAAGATTGAGTACTGTCCATAAATTCTGATTCACAAAACATTTTAGTTATTCCCAGAGGGTATCTTTCACTCTGACACAGAAAGTGCATTGTTTTAAAACTTAATGGCAGATTAAAACCATGTGCTGAAGCTGGACTCAAACCTGGAACCTTGTCTTTCCTGGGCAGTGCTATTCCTTACAGAGCTATCTACAAATAACTCATGACCCACCCTCATCAGTACACTTACATTAGTATCTCTTTCCTACATTACAAACTTCACATAAATTCTCCCAAATACCTTGCTGGATCACCACTCCTGGACTAGAGGGCACTGCGGAGAAATGGCTTATCCACAGCTATCTGCCAGGAAGTTTTAAAATGTGTGAGTTTACAAGTAGAAAGTAAAACATAGTTAGTAACCCAATTTTCTTCTTAAGAGAATCACTTAATGAAAAATCTGCTCCCTTGGGCCTCACTAATATGGTAATTAAAAGAGTTCTACTGAGTCTGTAGCATATGAAATGTTATGCAGTTGCTACGTGTTCAGAGAGGGGAAGATTAGGAAAATGGAAAAAGTTAGTTTTGACCAATTGATTTGGGTTGCCACTGTCTTTTTCAGTAATACCTCTTTCTCTTGTTGAAGAAACTGCTTAAAATTACTGTTAGTTACCCAAGACTGGTATTTTAATTTGTTTACATCCTGCTACAGTTTTTCAAGTTTTGACATGGCATAGTTAATATATTTATACATCAGGAAAATGAAGGTGTGCATAAACAGGTGTAACATAGGGGTCAACCAGTAATTTTAGGTGGGGTCTGGATACTTCTAAAAAAAAGGCCACTCATATTCCTTACTAAATTTAATTTTCACTCACAGAATGAAAAGAAATACATTAGATAGGCACAACTGTATTAAAAAATCAATGGGAGAAATTATATTTGTGGTTTTGAGGAAGCTTTTTGTAGTCAGGTTCACTTCGGGAGCAGCTTACACAAAGAGTGTCTTAAGGTGGGTGACTGTTGACATTGGCCCTTCAAAAAAATTCATTTTTGAAAATGAAATTTCCACAAACATATGTGGAGCCAAACATGGCAGTCAAGTAAACAGCTTATTTTTTTTCAGTTTTTATATTTTTCTGGAACATGTTTACTCCAAAATTCTTCTCCAAATGCAGTTTTATACATCGGCAAGGGGATGTCTGCCTGAAAGCCTATTACCTCCATTTTGATTAAAGGCTTTGAAATGTGGAATAACTTTGCAGCCACATCAGTCCATTCTGTCACTGGAGAAACTTCAAAAGTAAAATTAAGAATCATGACAACTTCTCTATCTCTGTGAAGTCTTAGAATCTTGCTGCAAATTCCTTTCTAAGATCTGACATAAAATTTGAAAATATTGTGATATCTATTTCAGAATTATTTTTATATTCAAGCATTGTTGGAAAGTAAATAAATTCTTGACTTGAAATATTTTTTTCACAGGTATCTAGTTTTCAATGGAAAGAAGACACTTTGTATAACATCATATACCAATTTTCCACAGCTAGCACAATGTGATCCTTTGCTAGAAATTCCAGATGCTTCCTTGCTTCTTCTGCATTAAAGTTATCAAAGGAGGAGGTTACTTCTCCTTTTACTTGGCAAAAACATTCAGTCACTTGACCTTTACTTTGCCAGCATACACTGCTGTGCTTCAGTAAGTCAGAATGTGCTGAATCATACTCAGGTAGGAACTCTGTGAACTACCTTTGCCGAAGAGTAGAATAAGGCCTCATAAAATTAATCAGTTTATTAAGCTGTCCAGAACTTCTTTCAAAGTGGCACTACGTTTTCCATAAAGGGCTGCCTGGTGAATTATGCATTAATAAGATACTAGACCCAAATTCTTATCTTTCATTCTCTTTACTAGCCCTTTTCTTTGCCAATCATCACTAGAGCCCTGACAGTTGAAAGAGACTCCATTTTATCACAACTAATGTTTGATTTTGTCACAAAGACATGAAAAGCCTTGAATAAATCGTCTCCACCTTCAAACTGTAATATTGCTAGCAATTCTTCCCCAAATGCTTTACTTTCAAGATCCAAGGATTGTAACAAAGTTAACATCTGTTTTCCATAAACAATTTCACATGATTTATCAAGTGTTATGGTGTAGCAAGGTATTTTCTGCAGAAGTTCAAGCAAATACTTTACTATCAGCAGCCAAAATTGTGATTCTACTTGTATTGCTTCTTTCTGATAGTGGAATACCTTGAACTACGGCAACAACATCTTCTCTTCAAAAAATGAAATGGTCATATCTAACATACATCTTTTTACTATCTCAGAGGCTGACAATGACTTCTGATGTTTGAGCATCTAACACTTATGCAACACTGCTTTGGCAGATTTTTCTTTCCTGCTCATAGAGTGATTCAGTAAGGCCATCTTTTATTATATGAAGCTAGCTATGCCTGGAGTTTTTCTTGACAAGTTCCACTATACAGAGGAAAATGTTATGCAGCTGCTGATGAATTGTTATGCAGAGTCACTTTAAATTGGCACCTCTAATAAAAGCAACAGTCTCGATGCCTATGAGGCAAACTGGAACAGCTCTGGGCCTATCAGACAGTGTAAAACAATGTTGTTCAGCCTACTTAAGTCTGTTACAAGCATCAACAATAACAAGATGAAATTAAGAACAGCTCCATACAAGAACACGACTACTGATGAACTGACAATGAAAGTTATCTGTTTTATTTAAATTCGTTTTTTATAAAAACACCACTGCCCTGAACAAAGCACATGCCAACAGAGTCACTTCTCTGCATCAGATCATCATCGCCATGTAAACCCACCACAAAGGTAAAACTGTCATTTCACATCAGTTTCGTAAAGTGATGTTAAGCTTTTGCTCGCATTATGAGTACAAAAACTGTGTTAAAATGAGTATGCCAGCTCCGCTTAACAGAAGCATTGTGGGTTATCAGTCAGAGATAGATTTATACAATTTCCTACTTCATTAAATAAAATTCTTGTGTTGCTTTCTGGTGTACAGAGCTTTTATGCAGACTAGCGTAACTTGCTGTGCTGGGTAGCCAGCTGCCCCTGCTCTCCAGCATACACTCCTACACTACACAGTATATCAACTATGTATTTAATCTACCAACTAATAATTAAGAACACAAATCAGCAACACAATTACTTGTAAAATACTATCAAAATTATACAGACGACACTAAACATATTGTTATTTGTTGAAAAATATGTTTTAAGTACTCTACTTCAGTAGCTTATTTTCAAAAGACTTTTGGCAGTCCAGTTTCTGACCTTCTGTAGTCTGGAGCTGGACCACAGTCCACCAGTTGTCAACCATGGGTGTAACACTTCACAATTACCATTCCAGACATGCGTGAATTAATAACTGAATTATTTAACTCCCTAGTTTCATATCCATCTCTTACCATTTCTTTCACCTCTGGCACTGTTTGTTAATGTGAAAAATGCTGAGCTGCACCATGGTTCGGAAACCATGTCAAACTGCATCTCCCCCTATAGCTTGTAAGTTTGCAGGTTGGAGGAATGCAATGGCATACCATGTCCAACAGAACCATGACCAGTAAAGAACTGTGGTGTTCAAAACAACCTTGCAGGAAAGGTGAAAAACAGTGAAATGAACTGCAATAGTAAAAAGTTTTATTAAAACCACTTGACCTAGGTTTTGATGTGTTTAAGTATGTCTTCTTCAGAAGGTTCAATGGTTGACAATGACAATGGTTACATAATGCTGTGGAGGTACATCAACAAACACTTAACGCTGATTGTCATTAGAAAATGCTTTACCACTGCACCTAGTGAACTTATGCCACACACAAGTGGCTAGACACAGTAATGACTTTGAAACAGACCTGGGTGACTAAAACTGATCCATGATTGCTCAACAGCTTTTTACAGCTCATAAGAATAGATTGAAACACATTCACAGTGGTCACACTATTTTCTGCAGCATTCAAAATGTCCTCAGTGGCTCTGAAATTAGGTGTTTCAGAGAGCCAGGTCAATATTGAAATGCACATGAAATGTTCATCAAACCATGTTAACATATGTCACCTGAATCGACTCACCAATTCAGGTGACCTTTATCCAAACTTTGAATGCCAAGTGTTGTTATTCCTATGGACATACTGGTCCCTGAGCCCTGTTATTAACACGGTCATTCATATACTTCTAGTAGCTCCTGCAGCCCTTAGAGTGAAGATGGTTTTGGTTGGTGTGGTGAATCATATGCTTTTGTTTTTCAGCACTGAGCTTGTGAGTGACATTTTCTACTATTACAGTAACAGCTGATCAACATTATTCCCCAGTATTAGCATATAGCTGATTGAAACATATGACATTAACAGCAGTGGTTTTCCCAAAATTGATGCACTCTAAAAATTGTGGTCCACAAGAATGCCAGAGCATACAGATCTTTACACATGGATTGCACCATCAATCTGGCCCATGGTTAAGGTCTAATATAGTGAGAATTGGGGTCACCTCAATCCTGTGTGTAACAGTTATTGAGACAGTCATCACAATTCATTCATTAGTCATTCACTAACTCATTTGCACAATTCTCTGCAAACTCCATCATGAAATAGAATTCTCAGGGATCTGGAATGAGAAAGATACAACAGTAAGGAACTGCTTCTGTATATAACTGTCATTAAAAATGTCTGCTTATTTCGCTTCCCAAATTTTATACATATATTAGTGGATTATTAATTAGTATGTTACAATATTATCAAAATTCCATGGCTTTGATAGTGCTGATGCTAAAGTTCACTTAATATTACATACGCTAATGGTCAAATGTCAAGTGGGAAAATATTAAAGTGGAAAGAGAAATACTCCAATTATCCCAAAAATGGTACAATACAGGATAGGAATACTACCTGCTTTGGAGACAGATGTGTGTTACCCCCCACAATTTCTCTGTCATATTTTTATTTACATTGTGAGAAGAGTTACTTCTTGGTGAAGTTTACAATATAATGCCAATAAGAATATCTCTGCATTACATTAATGTATCAGAAAATTGTTAAGTAGAAATTCCAAAGCTTTGAAAATGCTGGTTTTTACCTGTTATGTTGTCGGTTGATTTTACCTTATTGCTATACATGCTAATGGTAAAATGCAAGTGGAATAATATGTAAATTTCTAAGCCTCCTTGAAACTGCTAAGATGAAGATTGCAGCTCAGCATTGTCGAAAATGCTATGAAGTGTTGCTTTGGTGATAGCTCTAGGAGACACTTACTTTTTAGCATAGGTCACAATAAAGCCAACTAAATATCCACAATAACTAATACCTGGTCTTAACTGCACGATGAACTCTAACAATGTCTGCATGGCAATTATTGGAATAAGTAAAGGCGGCCTTAAAAGTTGCACTTTACTGGAAAACTGTGTAATGGATACTCTGAGAAGTTGGTCTGTATTCTACACATCCTTAAGTTGGTGTTCTCACTCATGACAGTGCAGAGATAGGCTTTTTCATTGTGTTTTGTTGCAAGGTTAGCAAGATAGAGACTGGACCAAGAAGAAAAGGAAGACTGTGGTCTATACATTTCCATTAAATCTGCAAAAGAATCTTGGTAACACGTTCATTTTGAAGGAAGTAATGTGATATAGCTGCAGAAGAGACACAAGTGTGATATTCACAATGGCTTTCACTCTGCAGCAGAGCGAATGCTTATTTGAACATTAGTAGCAGATTAAAACTGTGTGCCAGACTAGGACCTGATCCTGGAACCTCTGGCTTTTGTGTGCCAATGGTCTACCAAATATTCTATCCATGATGCCTCAGCATATAGAGCACGTGCCTGCAAAAGACAAAAGTTCTGGGTTTTTTGTCCCAATCAGCACAGAGTTTTAATCTGCCAAGATATTTCAAGTGTGGCATTGATTGGGACAGCATCATTATACTAACAGAGCTTCTCACCTTCATTGGATGTTGGAGAAATAATGTTAATGTGCAGAATAACAGAGATGAGCTCCTGGCCACATATGCAACTTTCAGGGGTGCGATTGGTACAGACCTTCTCTTCATGGATGAAAACACCTGTCAGCTGCTTTGGTAAATAAATTACATCCAGATGAAGATATCTGTCACAAGTACTGGCCAACAAGGTCTCTGGATCTGAATTCCATGGTGTGTATCTGTGCTACAGTAGGGGAATTACTTACACTGTCTGAATCCAACGATTCTTCTAGACTCCTGGAGAGCCCTGTCTCTGCTTACCTTTTGAACACTAGCGTATTTTAATGTTATACGCTGAGGAGACAAAAGTCATGGGATAGCAACTTGTACAAACACGGACGCAGTAGTATGGCATACACAAGGCATAACACGGCAGTGCATTGGCAGAGCTGCCATTTGTATTCAGGTTATTCACATGAAAGGTTTCCAACGTGATTATGGCCACAAAATAGGAATTTTAATAATTTTAAAAGCAGAATGGTAATTGGTACTAGATGCACGGGACACTCTATTTTGGAAATCATTATGGAATTCAATTTTCTGAAATCCACAGCCTTAACAGTTTGCCGAGAATACCAAATTTCAGGCATGTAAGGGCAATGCAGTGGCTGACACCCTTCACTTAATGACCGAGAGCAGTGGCATTTGCGTAGAGTTGTCAGTGCTTGGCAAGTAACACTGTATAAAATAGCCTTAGAAATCAATGTGGGACATATGAAGAATGTATCCTTTAGGACAGCACAGTGAAATTTGGCGTTAACGGACTATGGCAGCAGATGGTCAATGCGAGCAACCCTGCTAACAGCATGACATTGCCTGCAGCACTTCTCCTGGGCTTGTGACCACATTGGTTGGATCATTTCAGTTGGTAAGAGTTGATGGTAGAGAACGAGTGTGGTGCAGACCCCATAAAGCCTTGGACCCAGGTTGTCAACAAGACACTCTGCAAGCTGGTAGCGACTCAATTAACGGTATGGGCTGTGTCTATATGAAATGGATTGGGTCCTCTAGTCCACCGGGACTGATGATTGATTGGAAATGATTCTGTTTGCCTACCTGTAGACAATTTGTAGCCATTCATGATCTTAATATTTCCAAACAACATTGGGATTTTTATGGAAGACAATGTGACTCATCACCAGGTCACAACTGTTCACAATTAGTTAGAAGAACATTCTGGAAACTCTGTGTGAATGTTTTGGCCACTCAGATCACCCTACATGAATCCCATCAAACATTTATGGGACATAATCGAGAGGTCAGTTCATGCACAAAATCCTGCACCAGCAACACTTTCGCAATTACGGACAGCTATAGAGACATCATGGCTCAATATTTATGCAGAGGACCTCCAATAACTTGAGTCTACGCCATGTTGAGTTACTGGACTACGTCAGGCAAAAGGAGGTCCAAAACAATTTTAGGAGATATCCCATATGACTTTTATCACCTCAGTGTAAGAATGTGCAGGAAATTATTGCAAGATGAGAACTACTATGTACTGTAAGGGCAAGATAAAATACTTATGGCCTGACAGTGAAAGGCTGGGTGTTTACAGAGCTAAAATGCACTTCTATTTTCATTTAATGTGCTCAACAGTGAAACACTATGTCTAATGTTTTTTGTAAAGAGAAGATTCTCACCCGGAAGTGACATTTTGCAAAATACAGGTCTGTCAGTCACAACTTCCTCATCTGGGTCAAAATGTTTTCACTCATCAATTTCTTTTGGTCTAGGAGTGGTTGGAGGTCAGAAAGTGGGAAATGTTTTCATGTCAGAGCTTCTAACATTTTGAAATTCAAATCCCTCAAGAATTAGGGGACCAGCCTAGCAATTACATAAATGAACATGAGGAACTGCCTCAACCAGGATGGCCAGCATACCAACCCATGCTCATTAATCTGCCAGGCAGATATTATCTGAGTCTGGCTAACCACCCTCCTTCATAAGCTAGAGTGCGGCACATTATGCTTTATGAGCAGGTTGAATTTTTTAAAATGACCTTACATAATGGGTTGTGCACTTCTAATTACAGCTGCTGCTTAAACTTCAGGAATCTAAATGTACTTATGTCTAGACTGAGTCACCGTCTATAGTAACTTGAATGAGGGTACAGGTCACAATGCCAGGTGGAAGTTGAGCTATACATAATACAAATCACAATTAGATTGAGAATGAAAGTAGAATGAGACTAAATGTGGACTTATAGTTTTCTCTAATAAACTATCCTTTTCATGCAAATGTCTCATTGGTCTGCAAAGGAATTTTCCATGCTGTATCTTTGGTGTCTTAATGCTAATCAATCCATAAAACTTCAGTGACCTTGTCACCCTAAATGACTGCCTGTAGTCCCAGCTATCGTGACAGTAATTATGGATACAGAAAATGCTCCAGAAATATCTCCGTCATTATATCTTAGGTGCTCATGAATAGGTTGACACTCAAGAGTGCCTTTTAAAAGGGTCAGGTCTTTCATGGGTGATGGATTATTATTTTATGGTGAACTAGATGATCCCATTCACTTGACTGATAATGTATGAGTATGTAAGTGCACATTTACCCAAGAGTTTTCTACAGTATACTGTTTTTGTGCATATGTGTAAGAGTAATGTGTGGTGCTCACCATCAATCATTTTGTAAACATCTGTTCAAAGAGTTGGGCATTATGACTACTGCTTCACAGTACATTTATTCCCCCATGAAGTTTGCTGTTAATGATGTGCTACAGTTAAAAAGCAACAATTATGTACATAATTACAATACCAGAAGGTGGAATGGCATTCATTAATTCACATTACGTTTGTTTGTAGCACAAAAAAGGCCACAATAAAAATTTTTCATCACTTATCCAATGGTATGAAATGTTTAAGAAAGTTTCTCCTTGACAACTCCTATTCCATACAAGAATTGTTAATACTGTAACGTGTGAAAAGTTTTGGGTTGAAATTAGTAACACACATCTGGATGTCTCTTTTATTTTTGAATAAAAATAAATAAATAAAAAAAACACTTAGAAATGTTAAAAATTGAACCATATGGGCATATTAATTTGCGAAGTGAATTTAAAATGACTTTTTCCACATTACTACAATCTGCCATCCAAAATGATCCATGAAACTTGTGACTAACTCCGAAGGTTTCAGCCATAGGCTACATAAAGAGCTTAATTATAGCAAATACTATTTTAGAAGTCTTTCTTTTGGTCCTCATGTCAAACGTGCATTGAGTAATGGAGAACATCCCCCCAACTGACATGTGTAATAACTATTCAAGGTTACTTATTTTCCACTAGGATCAAAATGTAAATACTGATTGGACAGCCATTAGCTGCTAATGCATCAACACAGTAATTGGATCAAATACCATTCAAAAAGTACTGAGATAGCATCACACATCATGCCTTGTCTGTCCTCTCATATCCTGACTCACAAGCATGCCACACAAGGGAATATTATTCAACAAGAATCAACATAAGAGTTTCACAATGACCTCTTTTATGTAACTAGACAGTCTAAATGAATCACTTGATACATATGGGTGTGATGAAATTAAGACAGAAGGAAACTAGTATCTGAGCAGTAAAAAATGTAAAGAGGCAATATTAATTACACAGATTGTACAAATACAGAATAAGAAATTGCCAATATTCTTAAGATGGATGACAAAAGAAGATCATGGATTGATGTACTTGAGACTGTATTAAAACAATAAAGAGAAACAATTCAGAACAGTTTTTTTTAAATAGATGCTATGGAATGTTTCCAGGTGCCTACTTTATAGAGTTGTCTCTTTGCTGGGTTACATTTGCTTCACTACTAGTGAAGTATGATTACACTGGTCCCTAGAAATTTTTCTCTTCTTCAGACTTCTGCTGTTGTTGGACTGGTGCCACATCAAAAACTATGGTGAACTTTGAGTGTCTCTGTCACAATGAAACGCCAGATAAAAAAGTTACATCCTGGAGCTTTGGCCCCTAGCTTCACTTTGGAAATACTTACCTTGATTATTTCATAAGTATCAACTGAGTTATTTCCTTTCTGAAGTCTGCTGGAGCTCGCATTGTGATCCTCAGACGATTTTTGTTTAGTGGTTTTTGTAATGTTTCACCAACTTTAATGGCCAGTATTATTAAAATTTCACATTTCATTGTCGGTGATGAAACACGTGTGTTGGTGAAATATCAGAAAATCATTAAATGACCATTGGCCTAAGATCCTGAAATGGGCAAGAAGTTAAGTGGCTGTGAAAAACTCAACAACCCCAGGAGTGTGTTCTGAAGGCTGTTTGTGTATTTTATTTAAATGTCTGTACTGATTGCTGCGGTCCAGAAAGATAAATCTTCTTTTACTAACCATATATTTATTGCAAGTCTCTTCAGTTTATGTACCTATAGCTGTAAACTGTTCCACAAACTGAATTAAAGTTCTTTTCAGTTTGAATGAGGAAAGCAGTGCACTACTTGAGATTCTGGGCTCACACTGACAAGGACTGGGGTTCCAATCCCCTGCTTTGAGTTTTCCATACTTTTCCTCCCCTATGCTTATTGAAATCAGATTTTGTCAAAAATGACCTTGATGCCTACAGAAACTTAAAATCTCATCAATCTTCCCTTAGTTCTGTAAACCTTTGTAAGTGGGAAATAAATATGGAACACTCCAAAAATATGGCGAAAATTTCTATTTCTACAAGGTGCATTCTTTGACATTGCCATACGCTTGTGTGTAATTTCGAAATCTCCTAAAAGTGTTCCTGTAGTTACGTGCTAATGTGCTACGGAACAGGTACTGGTAGTGAACATAATTAGTCCTGAGCATTAATACTCTGTTTTGACGATTTGGCATAATCATGCTATCACTTACTGTGAACCATTTAGGAAAATCAAGCACAATCTGAATAAGGGTTGCTACATCTTAATTTAGACTTTCTTTTTACCGAGTTTGAGTTCATAATTGTCACCACAGCGGTTGATGGATTTCTAATCCCCCATTTTTTTGAAATGGTCTATAGTTTCCGTGATTCAGTGACAGTATTTCCGATTACCATGTACCGATAGCGTACTTCGGATTTCGACTTCAAATTTACAGCATACATGCATTAGGCTCGATTCTAAGTATTTTAAGCTATCTTTGTAGGAAATAAAAACAGTTGTTTCCACTGACTTAACGACAATTTGAGTTTGATTTCCACTCATGCAACACTGCAAGGCAGTGCGTAGTTGCATTTATTAATATCTATATTACTGTTTTTCTGTTTAGTGGTGAAATGTTTACAGAAAGTCGTTTTGTGAGCTTTCAAAATATCAGCTACTTAGAAGTTTGTAACTTACCTTAGAAACTTTTAATGTGTTCCTGATTGATCCGGCTGTTTGTACCTTGTTTATCCCATTCGCCAGCGAGAAAATTAATACCGGTACATGAAGAAGAGTTTGAAGAGCCTACTCCGTTACATCATAACACTTCCTTTTTCCATTGACTGGATTAGTTAATGTGGGCACTTTCACATATTATTGATTCCTTCTCTGTGTATGAGTAACTGTAGATAGCGATCGGTTTTTATCTGTGTCCTGTTTGGGGCGTGTGTGTTATAGACTAGTGTTTCCGTTTCGGAGGTGGTCAGCAAGTAAACTGTTTAAACACATATCTGAACATGCTAAAGTCTCAAGCAAACATTACTTTCTTCAGGTTGGAGCTATGGTAGGACGTAAGATAAAAAGTAATATCGTTACGAACATCTGGTAACATTTAATTCTGTATTGTCTTCTACTTACGAAAGTATACATTGCAAACTCTCTACAACAATTAGCAGCATACATTTTGTGCGTTTGATACGTGAATCTTCTGAACACATTACCTTCAGGACACCTCGTCGCAGTACAAAATACGGTTATCTAAAAAACCAGTAATTTATAAATCATAATTTATTTGGTTGATTAAAGGCATTTCTTTAAAAATACATTATTTTTGCCTTGTCACGGCATTTATCGTTTTCATATTTCGCAAACTCAATGCAACCCTTCAGTGAGTTACATGGGTTTGGAAGCTCGGTTAAAACAGCCTGCTTTCGCAGCAGTTAGATGAGTTTGAACTTTTCTGACAGTGTTTTATAAAAATGTTTCTCTTAAGACTTCAAACTTATATAATAGAGATAATTATCTTTTAGGGAATGACACTTTATATTCATACAGTTTAATTTCATAAACATACGGGATGCTTACAAACATGTTTAACAACTCAATTTAATTTAAATTTTATTAATTTATGTTCGTTTTTTATCATTCAAGAAATTCGAATGATTTGATGTACAATGCCAACACGATAGTTGCGGCACTAAATTGAACTTCAAAGCGCGGCTAATAGCGATCGGCGACTGTTGTTCCCTCCGTGACCTGCAGTTATTCTTCAGATCCTCTCCACTGTCGTCGGTTGAAACACACTCCTAGGTATTAAAAACGTGTAAGTACCTCAGGTTTTTTGCCAAACCACGTCTGTTAACAAAATCTTTCGTAACAGCATAAAAAGCTAATTATTATTTGTAAATTAAGCCCCCACGGCACTATTTTCTTTTCAGCATGCACTTTACAAGCACTAAATTGGGATGCAATCCATGGATACAAGAATTTTTTTCTTTGCCAGCATTTTTCCCGACCTCGGCAGCCTCTGTATGCCAACAAACAATTTATATTGCTGCAGAGAAGCAGTTAGGAAACATGTTACGGATAACGCCGAAGGTTACGTAGATGATCGCATAATGTTGTGTTCTAAACAATCGGAAAACAGGAATTCAGGCGAGTGATCAACAACCAGTTAAAATTACAATATTGAAGAGCTTTGACAGTGTGCTACCCCACTGAGAGGGCGTATTAGAACTGTTAATTCAGCGTGGTTCGCGTAGTTAGTCACCTCACTACTGCACATTGTGCTGTAGATTAAACAGTAGCAGTCTAACAAGTAAATTGCAATTTTGTGAAGAGGAAGATGGAAACATTTTGATACCAATTTCGTGTATATGTGAGTTTTAACCTGTTTATACTTCAGTAATAATAGTCTGTGTGCCACTGCCAGAATCAACCTTTTGCTTCCCTGTACTTGGCAGACCAACTCCTTTGTCACCGATCCGCAGCGCTTCGATACCAAAGCTACAAGAAATTCATAGACAAGTAGATGCATTAGATGTTTATCGGAACAAAATTGTTTTGGTAATGAACTTATTCACACTTGTTTCGACAGTGATAAGCAATAATGTTGTATTCAAGACTGCGATTTTTGGCTGTTACTGCAACGGGAAATAGAACGTTCGCAAGATATTATTATTACGATATTGTTATTATTACAGTTCTTGATACGACCCATAACTGATTGACTATATGGCTTCATTATTAATCGTACTTTGCCAGACAGCTCATCAAATAGCTCGACGACCCCATTATTTATTGCTAGAATGTTTGGTCGTAAATGCTGTGATTTATATTATTTTGAAACCGAAAGTAAGCGAAAATGAACAACAAACAAAATAAAGCTACGGCGCGGATACAGCGATTGTCGTGCAAGTGCTCAGTGAAATAAAGAGCCAAGACACAGTCTTCTTGTTCACAGAAATGAGAGACTCCCTAGCTAGCGAACAAGTAGACCCGTCTTCACATTGGCGAACACTTCATATCCGCCATCAGTTTGCCCCCATTTTTCAGATATGGTTCACTAAAGAACTGTACATTGGCGGATTGATTATTATCGTCCAGTATGTGACATGCTTCAACTTCTCTCTTCGATTTCCGTGGCAACTTTGAAATCAAGTCGAGTGGGTGAATGGGTGACAAAGTTTAACTGCCCACAACTTTTAGAATATATTATTGAAACGAAAGTTCTTCACGTTCTTGAATTACATAACAATGAAGTTTTTTGTACGCTATTTTTAGCAGAGAAGTATGCTTCTGGCTGCTTTTGAAACCCGCCACATAACTTTTACTCCATGCACCTGAAACTGATAGACGCCGTTATGCTTATTGTTGAATTTCATCGTAGGGTCATATCCAGTACCATTTTGTTTTATGCTGAGCTCTACTTTCCTAAAATTAACTTCCAGGTGGCAACATAAAATGCAGAAAAGTTAAGACGCAACTGTCCTAGTTGATTTTCATTGTACAGAATAGATATTAATCTTAAGCTCCGTAAAACCAAGGAATTTGTGAATTAACTTTTCGTTTCGATATACGTTAAATGATTAAATTTTCCAGATATTATTTCCAAATGTCGAGAGAAATATAAGGACAAGCACTTCGGCGATAGACTGTGTGAAGTTTAGATGAAAGTGTACTTTTACTTATGAAATATGTTTGACATACAGTTAATAAATATTATATTTCTCAACAATTCGTTTCGATAAAATCTTATGTGTGCTGCTGCTTTGTTAGCAGACACTGTAACTACAGCTATTATCCATGATTCTAGTCGTGTATACAAGACAATGTCAGCTTCACGGAGATATAAAAATTTGTGACGAGCAGATCACAGGAAAAACTTTGTTACAGTTTACAATATATCTCTTGATATTTACAAATTGTTATGCATCTTTTAAACTAATGAAATAAAAACAATTTTTGTGAGACAAATTCATGCATACCTTCTCGCGATTTCGATAACATGTATTGAACAATGCAAAGAGCACCTTTCAACCAATCGGAAAGGATCTGTTGAACAAGATATAATTGAGCTGTGCTGGAAGACTACGCAAAAGTAATATGTAGTTCTTCCGGCACCGTTAGTTTCAACGCTGCGAACCTAAGCCGCAGTTCTTTAACAATAACATTATCAACAATAACAATATATTGTGACCTAATAAGGTCTTTATTGCGTCTGCACGCGGCTTGCGTCGGTGCAGACGGAGAAGACAGTGGAAGAGTTAGTCAATTCCTCATTACAGCATCGTCCAGCGACAGGCTGCAGACAACAGTGAAGGGATAAACATTCATCAGACAATCGCTGACGAGCCGTCGATAGGCAGATTTCGTCCTGAGACACTGATCGCGTTGTAACACGTCCTTTGCGTAACTATTGTCCTCCAGTGAGTGCAACACAATCTCAGAACTTACGAGAGTACTTTACAATAGCTTGATAACAGTTTAAGGTCTAGCGAACTCAGCTTCGTTCACGCGTACAGTTCTTATTTTGGAGACAGAAATGGCAGCAGTTTCCACTAATTGTACAACGGAAGTTGAAAGATGTTGGTGAGTTACGAGGAATGACGTGGCCAAAGTCAGGAATTAACGTAGCGGCGGAGGCCGCTTTTATAGCGAGGTGTACGTCTTTACACTGCACTTTGGTCAGCGGAAGACCTGAACGCACTTCTATCACCGACGTCTAGAACATTATGATATGTGGCACCCGTCGTAAGTAACTTGCAGCCCCGGTGGGACAGAAGTCTTCGACGAACCATTCTCGTCGACAATGAGCTCGTTGCTCGCCGGTAACCTACTGGACGATGATGTGGGGGGCCGACAGGAGCACAGCCACGGTCGCGATAATGGTGAAGAGCGTGAAGATGATGAGGCAGAAGCGGTCGACGACCATGGCGGCGAACTTCCAGTCGCTGATGAGCTCGGCTTCCTCGTCAGCCTTGCGCATGCGGCCGGTGATGAACTGCAGCTCGCGCAGGATAGCCTGCAGCTCGCGCTGGGCAGACGAGCAGGGCGCGTCGTCCAGTGTGGCCGCAGTGGCAGCTCTCGGCAGGTAGCCGCCGCCCGTCGGCGCAGGAGCGCTATTCGCCGCCAGCGTGGCCGCTGCCGCCGCAGCCGCGTGGTGGCGGAAGTCGTCGTCGATGTCGAGCACGTTGGCCAGCAGGCTCTTGGAGGAGCGCTCCTTCAGCTCCAGCTCTTTCATGCGATTGCTCATGAGGATGGTCTTGCGTGTGATCTTCTTACCCGGACGACTCATCCCGAGGATCCACGGCAGCCACTGCAGGAACACGCTCTTGATCTGCGCACAACGGAAAGAAAAACCACAGTGATTAGCTATCAGCTGTGCAGCAGATTTTATCGTGCTGTGCAGGGTGTAATGTCGAATCCCTCTACGACGACGTAATAACAGGGAGTGCACAAAAAATGGAAACACCAGACATGCACTGAAGTGCCAAGGAAACTGGTATAGGCATGCGTATTCAAATACAGAGGATGTAAACAGGCAGAATACGGTGTCGCGGTTGGCAACGCCTGTATAAGGCAAGTGTCTGGTGCAGTTGTTAGATCGGTTACTGCTGCTACAATGGCAGGTTATCAAGATTTAAGTGAGTTTGAACGTGGTGTTATGGTCGGCGCTCGAGCGATGGGACACAACATCTCCGAGCTAGCGATGAAATGGGGATTTTCCGTACGTCCATTTCACGAGTGTACCGTGAATATCAGGAATCCGCTAAAACCAAACCTCCGACATCGCTGCGGCCGGAGCACTTTATTTCCATATTAATATCATTCTGCGATGTTAGCAGTGTTCCCAGATAGCAATTTCACTATACATTCTATTTGTGCCAGGTCAATTTCCTACAGTGTATTTAGTTCTGGTCGTATTATTCGCACTCTTATTTAGTTTTATTGATGTTCACTTCCAGTCCCATTTCTATTGATGCTGCCATCAGTGCCCTACATGTTTGTTTAGTAGCTAATTCTGTTCTTGCAGCAGTATCCACATCATCAGCGTAGGCCAGAACCTGCACTATTCTATTGTATATTGCACCTGTTATATTGAATTGAGCTATTCTTATTACCGTCTCTAGTAATATGTTAAAAAGGCATCTCCTTCCCTGAGTGCACAGTTAATTTCAAAACTTAAGTTAAATTTCCCTGTATCGTACTTTACATTCCACTTTCCCCACAGCCAAACTCATGAGATGAATTAAGTGTTTTTGTATGCCCATTTCACTCATAGCTTCAATGAGCTTATTTCTTTTGATGGTATCATCTGCTGCTTTAAAATCAACAAATGTATGATGTGTTTCTACACTGTATTTCTTTGCTTTTTTTTTTCAATATCTGCCTCACAGTGGATATTTGGTCAATAGCTGATTTGACAGATCTAAAGCCTGCTTCATATCTCCCAACTCCTTTTTCTGCGAAAAATTTTACACTGATAGAAAGCAGGGAGGAGAATATTGTACTCTACTGGCCATTAAAATTGCTACACCACGAAGATGACGTGCTACAGACGCGAAATTTAACCGACAGGAAGAAGATGCTATGATATGCAAATTATTAGCTTTTCAGAACATTCACACAAGGTTGGCGCCGGTGGCGACACCTACAACGTGCTAACACGAGGAAAGTTTCCAACCGATTTCTCATACACAAACAGCAGTTCACCGGTGTTGCCTGGTGAAACGTTGTTGTGAGGCCTCGTGTAAGGAGGAGAAATGCGTACCATCAAGTTTCCGACTTTGATTAAGGTCGGATTGTAGCCTCTCGTGATTACGGTTTATCGTATCGCGACATTGCTGCTCGCGTTGGTCCAGATCCAATGACTGTTAGCAGAATATGGAATCTGTGGGTTCAGGAGGGTAATACGCAACGCCGTGCTGGATCCCAACGACCTCGTCTCACTAGCAGTCGAGATGACAGGCATCTTATCCGCATTGCTGTAACGGATCGTGCAGCCACGTCTCAATTCCCGACTCAACAGATGGGGACGTTTGCAAGACAACAACCATCTGCACGAACAGTTCGACGACGTTTGCAGCAGCATGGACTATCAGCTAGCAGACCATGGCTGCGGTTACCCTTGACGGTGCATCACAGACAGGAGCGCCTGCGATGGTGTACTCAAAGACGAACCTGGGTGCACGAATGGCAAAACGTAATTTTTTCGGATGCATCCAGGTTCTGTTTACAGCATCATGATGGTCGCATCCGTGTTTGGCGACATCGCGGTGAACGCACATTGGAAGCGTGTATTCGCTATCGCCATACTGGCGTATCACCCGACGTGATGCTACGGGACCCGTGGCTCTACCCTTCATTCGATCCCTGCGAAACCCTACATTTCAGCAGGATAATGCACGACCTCATGCTGCAGGTCCTGTACGGGCCTTTCTGGACACAGAAAATGTTCGACTGTTGCCCTGGCAGCACATTCTCCAGATCTCTCACGAATTGAAAATGTCTGGTCAATGGTGGCCGAACAACTGGCTCGTCACAATATGCCAGTCACTACTCCTGATGAACTGTGGTATCGTGTTGAAGCTGCATGGGCAGCTGTACCTGTACACGCCATCCAAGATCTGTTTGACTCAATTTACAGGCGTATCAAGGCCGTTATTACGGCCAGAGGTGGTTGTTCTGGGTTCTGATTTCTTAGGATCTATGCACCCAAATTGCGTGAAAATGTAGTCACATGTCAGTTCTAGTATAATATATTTGTCCAATGAATGCCCGTTTATCATCTTCATTGCTTCTTGGGGTAGCAATTTTAATGGCCAATAGTGTAATCCAGTGCAGTTCAAAGGAACAATGAGATATACACTCCTGGAAATTGAAATAAGAACACCGTGAATTCATTGTCCCAGGAAGGGGAAACTTTATTGACACATTCCTGGGGTCAGATACATCATATGATCACACTGACAGAACCACAGGCACATAGACACAGGCAACAGAGCATGCACAATGTCGGCACTAGTACAGTGTATATCCACCTTTCGCAGCAATGCAGGCTGCTATTCTCCCATGGAGCCGATCGTAGAGATGCTGGATGTAGTCCTGTGGAACGGCTTGCCATGCCATTTCCACCTGGCGCCTCAGTTGGACCAGCGTTCGTGCTGGACGTGCAGACCGCGTGAGACGACGCTTCATCCAGTCCCAAACATGCTCAATGGGGGACAGATCCGGAGATCTTGCTGGCCAGGGTAGTTGACTTACACCTTCTAGAGCACGTTGGGTGGCACGGGATACATGCGGACGTGCATTGTCCTGTTGGAACAGCAAGTTCCCTTGCCGGTCTAGGAATGGTAGAACGATGGGTTCGATGACGGTTTGGATGTACCGTGCACTATTCAGTGTCCCCTCGACGATCACCAGTGGTGTACGGCCAGTGTAGGAGATCGCTCCCCAAACCATGATGCCGGGTGTTGGCCCTGTGTGCCTCGGTCGTATGCAGTCCTGATTGTGGCGCTCACCTGCACGGCGCCAAACACGCATACGACCATCATTGGCACCAAGGCAGAAGCGACTCTCATCGCTGAAGACGACACGTCTCCATTCGTCCCTCCATTCACGCCTGTCGCGACACCACTGGAGGCGGGCTGCACGATGTTGGGGCGTGAGCGGAAGACGGCCTAACGGTGTGCGGGACCGTAGCCCAGCTTCATGGAGACGGTTGCGAATGGTCCTCGCCGATACCCCAGGAGCAACAGTGTCCCCAATTTGCTGGGAAGTGGCGGTGCGGTCCCCTACGGCACTGCGTAGGATCCTACGGTCTTGGCGTGCATCCGTGCGTCGCTGCGGTCCGGTCCCAGGTCGACGGGCACGTGCACCTTCCGCCGACCACTGGCGACAACATCGATGTACTGTGGAGACCTCACGCCCCACGTGTTGAGCAATTCGGCGGTACGTCCACCCGGCCTCCCGCATGCCCACTATACGCCCTCGCTCAAAGTCCGTCAACTGCACATACGGTTCACGTCCACGCTGTCGCGGCATGCTACCAGTGTTAAAGACTGCGATGGAGCTCCGTATGCCACGGCAAACTGGCTGACACTGACGGCGGCGGTGCACAAATGCTGCGCAGCTAGCGCCATTCGACGGCCAACACCGCGGTTCCTGGTGTGTCCGCTGTGCCGTGCGTGCTCTCGCAGTGTCCGGAGCAAGTATGGTGGGTCTGACACACCGGTGTCAATGTGTTCTTTTTTCCATTTCCAGGAGTGTATAATTACAATACCGGAAGGAGAAATGACATTCGTTACCCCGCATTAAAACTGTCGTTAGCACGAAAGGGGTGCACAAAGCTGCAACCAAAGTTTTTGTTGACTTTTACGGTGAAATAAAATGTCTGACAGATAACAAAGTAAAATTTGAAAACAAAGTGAAAAAGTTTCTCCTTGAGTGCTGCTTCTATTTCATAGAAGAATGACTATTACTCGAATGTGTAAAAGGCGCTGAGAAGTAATTACTGACTAATATACCTATTTTTTTTAAAAAAAAGAAAGAGAACCAATTTGTAAATGGTCAGCATGTTGCTATATTTACAAATTAATTTGTGATGTGAATGTAAAATGACTAGTTCCACATCATTACGATTTATCGTGTAAATGTCCCAATGGAACATGAAACTAACTAAATAACTAACTTTCCCGGCGAATTGAATGTTCAAAGAAGTTTACGGCCTGCAACTGGGCTTCGTTTACCACATTCCACAATATTTCGACTGGGAATCTCCAGTCATAGTCAGGGGAATCATCGAGGATTCGGTAGTTCAGATGCCGACTCGAAAAGTTGTAGGGTATAGTAAACAACGACTGCCTGTATGCCTGAAAATTGTTTGAATAGTTTATTTAATTATTTTCGGTGAGTTACAGCAATGAGATATTATTTTTTAACAGAAAATAGGGGAGCGCCGTTGCTTTCGCTCGTGTCATGTTAATCATAGACTGTTACAACTGCAGTGATTCGGATCTTAAAATTAACGACGAAAATGAAACACGAGCAACATAAATCGAGTACAAACATCTGATTCATTACGCCATGTCTTCATGTCTTTGAATAATAGTAATAATAATAATAATAATAATAATAATAATAATGGCAGTCAGGCTGTACTGATTAATGAAATTAGCACTGCACTCATACGTTCTCTTTCTGTTCGTACAAGCGAAAAAGAACCCTCTTCTTTTTCCTTTGTCTTCATTTTTAGGTGACATCTGGATGTTTCACCGACAGCTAAATTAATGTCTGAAGTGAACTGTCTGACTGCAGAAAAAGTTATCGAACGCCAACGAGAAGAAGTACAAAGTTCTAATCCGCGAAATTAAACAGGAAGATTTATGTCACCGGAGAGGAGTATTAAATTGCCAGCAGGATTCCAAGTTTTCAGAGGTGATATGACAGAAACACCGTAATCACAGATATAACACCGTAACTTGTGGTACAGAATTAAAATAAAATCCTCAGAAACGTTTGCAATAAGCATGGTTGAAGAATGTATGTAATGTGTTCTTCTATTACTTTCATATAAATAAAGTTTCTACTGCTGATTCTCTGTTTCAGCTGTTTGCTGGTTAATGTCCCGCCCGGTAGTAACACAATATTTGTTTGCTAGATTTTTATTTTGCTTCTGGATAAAAAGTTATTTGGAGTGGTCAAAATAAGTGCAACATCCTGTATAATGCAACAAACACAACTTTTGAGGACTATTATTGCCAGTCAGTTAAAATGGGACGAAAAGAAAGTTCTAGCAAAAAAGAATCTCATCAGCATCAGGGCGGTAACGAGGGAGACGTATGGTCGACTTCTGTTTATTTGGAGAGTTTTATGAGTCTAGCCCATTCACAAAGGAGACCACGTATAAAACACTTGTGTGACCCATTCTTGAGTACTTGCTCGAATCTTTCGGATCCAGACCCGGTCGGATTAGAGGAAGACGTCGCATCAATTCAGAAGCGCGTTGTTAGATTTGTTATCAGTAGAATCGATCAACATGCGATTGTTATGTAGATGCTTAGTGAAGTCAAATCGAAATCTTTGGAGGGAAGATGATGTTCTTTTCACGAAGCACTATTGCGAAAATTTAGAGAACAGATATTTGAAGCTGATCGAAGAACTATTGCACTGAAGCCAACGTAGATTTCTCATAAACACCGTGAAGGAAAGATAATATTAGGGTTGTTACGGAGGCAGAGGGACAGTCTTTTTCCCTTGCTCCAATTGCCAGTGGAACAGGGAAGGAAATGACTATCAGTGGTACTTAATACCTTCCCCCATACGCCACAAGGTGGCGTGCGGAGTACGGATGTAGAGGTAGATATGGGCTTAGAGTAATCAGTGTGTATTAGAAAGCGCCTAGTAGTTACATTCGTTCCTGTGTAAGCCAAGTCCTTACCAAGGGTACCAGTTTCAGTGGAACAAGAGCACAGGATACGGACAAAGTATTCAGACTACAGAAATGGTTATTAACGGTAACTTAGTAACTGAATCAGTAAACGTTCTCATTGTAAAAATCTCTTTAAAGATTAGGCTATCCTAACTGCACCACCTGGGTGCATCTAGCACATTAAGGGAAATGTTAATAATCACTACACTAACTGTTCTGCTCATGATTGTGGAACAAAAGTCAGACTTAACGTACATGTGCTGTGAAAAATTAAACGAAAGACTCAAGCAATATTTTCTAGCAGCGAATAAAGCTGTTCAATAATCGAAAAAGGTAACGAAGAGAAAGAGATAACGGAAATCAAGATGTTTAAAAAGGTAGTAATGCATGGCTTTTAAATAATATGCTATACTTACACCACAACACAAATTGCAGATCGCTAAAATAGTTGGGACTGTTAAAAATTAAAATCTGTCATTCCATCATATATATTTATGGAATATAATGTAGGTTACTGGAATTTAGTTGCCCAATACCTGGGGTGGAAAATGCTCCTTTAATCCTCCTGAGATCACCATTTGCTTGATTATGAAAATATGCTAAGACAGTTTTTCGTACTGACAATTCGAAATGTAGAAATAAATTTAATGGAGGGGCAGGGATATCATCGTGATCCTGACTTGAGCTGAAAGTGTGTGTAGTGAGTGCTATGGGTGCAGTGACTCGTGACTGAATAAATAGCGTAATATTAATTTTGGTATTACTAGATCTACGAGTAATTATACGCCTGTAGGTCCGTGTTTGTTAACTTTTAATTACATTATGTTACTGTATTAAACAGACATGTCTAATATCGTTGTGAATTATCTTTGGATGAATCACAAATAACTAACAGATTTGTGGAGTGTATTTATCTGTAGCTTCAGAAAAGGCTTCTGCCAATCTTGACTAGAAAACACTTTTTGCAATTGTGAGGTTATCAGGCACATAATACAGAGAGCCAGAGGTTATTTGTAACTTTTACAGAAAACTAACTGGAGTTACAAGAGTCAAAGACCATGAAAGGGAGACAATAGTTGAGAAGTGAGTGAGACAAGATTCAGGTTACCTTCAATTCGGAAAGTGGGTGCACTCAGCGACTGTTATGTGACTTATAAATTATAGAGTGCAGGAATCAGTTGTCCTTTTTTGATTTTATTACGCAAATCCAGATTTCGGCTAGTAGCTAGCCATTTTCAGTGCACTATTTTCTATTCTCAATGCATGTAAGTCCCTGTTGTTCGGGCGTCAGTCACAGTCCTTTGAATACTACTGTATGATACAGTAGTATTCAAAGGACTGTGACTGACGCCCAAACAACAGGGACTTACATGCATTGAGAAGAGAAAATAGTGCACTGAGAATAGCTAGCTACTAGCCGAAATCTGGATTTGCGTAATAAAATCAAAAAAAGGACGACTGATTGCTGCACTCTATAATTTATATGAGACAAGATTGTCACGTTTGTTATTGAGTCTGTACCTGGAGCAAATACTGAAGCTTACCAAGCAGAATTTTGGGAAATGAATCGAAGTTTACGGAGTAGAAATAAAAATTTTGTGATTTGACGATGACATTGCAATCCTGGCAGATACGGCAAAAGATCTTGGAAGATCATTTGTACGGAACGGATACCTTCTTGAAATGAGGTTATAAGATGAACATAAATAAAAAGAATAACAAATCGAGCGTAGTCGAATTAAGTCAGGTGACGCTGGGGAAAGTATACTAGGAACTGAGACGCTGAAAGCAGTAAGGGAACTTCGCTACTTGGACAATACATATGCTGGCGACGGGAAAAGTAAAACCGTATAAAATGTAGATTGGATATAGTAAGAAAAGATTTTTCAGAAAAAAGAAATATGTTAACACTGAATATAAATTTAAGCGTCAGGGAGCTTTTCTGAAAGTATTCACCCGCAGTGTAACTTCATGCAGAGTGAGGCAGCTAATACAGGCTAACCCAAATATACCCAAATTAAATAAATATATGGAGATGCTGTTTCCGCCAAGGTATAACGAAAAATATAGTGAATTTCCTGGCGTTTGCTAGTTATTTCTATTGTTTGTAGCCGCCGACTTTGTTTTTGCTCTAATGGGAATATATAACTTTTTATGTGGCGTTTGAAAGGAGCTTCTAAGAGAACGTCAATGACTTGACGTGTATGGGACTTGATCAAACAGTGTCAATATAAACGAGCCGCAAACCACTGTTCAACCTCTAGGAGGAGAGGTTCCAAAAAATATTTGTCCTATTATACTAAATATAAGTAAGCCGGTAGCTCCAATAAGTTTTGTGTGCTTACTAGCGTGGCTCTCATACCAAGTGCTCAAGATGCTGATCTTGAGGATTGCTACGCCTTATAAACTGATTCTGGAAAAAAAACAATACTACGCGTTGAGTTTCATATGGAATTAATTCATCGGTAGTCGTCGGTGTTTCTTAATAGACCTTTTGTTTTAATTTTCGCCATCGATAAAAGTGTTGAACTGCTAGGTTTGGTGCGTGTGCAGACCATTTTGCGTTTCCTGAACGACCATTCTAATGATGTTCTCGCAAGAGGCTCTATCGCTACAATTGCAGAGTGGATGGGACATCCATCGTGTTGGTACCACTCTGATTGCCTTTGTCTAGTGGAATTTCTTCCAATAACTGTGGCAGCAACATGTCTTAGGAACTCGAGTTACTTGAGTGTGTTTAGATTTCCACAAATGAAACAGGGACCAATGATGTGGATCTTGAAGATCAAGCACCAAACATTGATAGACCAAGAGCGTTGTTTTTATCCACTTCTTTGAGTCGTCATGGATTTTCAGCTGATGATTAGTGCATATTGCGAAGATTGACATGCCCATGGTATATAAGCGATGTTTCTTCCTTAAACAAAACTTTACATAAAAATGCCGCATCACTTTGAATTTTTCGTAGATAACATTCAGAGAACTGTAACCAATTTTGGTAGTCATGGCCACGAAGCTGTAGATGCAGCGAAAAATGAAGAGGATGAAATGCAATGGAATGTAGTTTCGCAGAATACGCTTTTGGTTGATCTCTCTCGTGTTTCCAGGACGCCTCTTAGTGACATTTGCATTGTGAATTATTGCTGCTAAAAAGTTTGTTTCATCAGTTGCTCTACTTCTTCACTGGTGCATCATGTTATCAACAGTTCCATGTCCTAGAACTTTTTTGATAATCTTTGCAAAAACAGATCGTCAGTGCTTGGCACAATCTAGACACTCATCGGCCTACAACCGCACCACTGCTCTAATAATTTGGCGACATACATCATAAACAGTATTCCTTTTTTTGACTATCGTGTACATTGAGAATGTCTCAGTAGCATTGTGAGCAAGTTATACTGATTGCTATAACAGCAGAACACAGTCTGATAGGTTTCAAGCCTATATATAAACACAAGGACCATACCTGAGTTACGTATTTGCTTACATTTTGTATAATAGGGCAGATGTTTGTGGAGCTTTTCCCCTGACGGCGAGATAGTGCTTTGCGGCGCTGTTATCTTGATACTATTTGATCAGGTCCCATACATTTTATGTCATTTCAGTTCTCTTAGAGGCGTCTTTCAAATGCCACAGAAAGAAAGTTTATATTCCGTTAGAAGAAAACAAATTCAGTGCTGTGATTCGGCTACTATAAAAGATAAAAATTACTGCGAACGTCAGGAAATATACCATATTGTCCGCTACAACTTGGCTAAAACCGACCTCAATGTATTTATTGATTCTGGAAATATTTGAGATGGCTTGCCTCACCGTCTATGTAACTGATATACGACTATACCCTGTGTAAGAGAGACACAGAGAAGAGGAGAATAGAAGCTCTTGAATTCTAGGGCTGTAGAAGGCTGCTAAGTATTAGATGTAAAGATCGATTAAATAATGAAGAGATATTGAATCAGATCTAGGGCAAAACTTGACTACAAGATGGACTAGTTAGCAGGTGCCAATGGATGTAGGCTACAGCAGTTAAGCAGAGATGAAACGACTTACACAAGATATACTGGTATGGAGAACTGTATCAAACCAGTTTTAGGACTGAAGACAACAACAAGAGCACTAGCAAAACATTTGATGTAACGAACTCTTGCTTCCCAGTGGCTCGTCAGTAAGAAATTTGTTTGACTTGTTACCTCAATTACCTTTGAGATCCTGTTACAGTGTGAATACCTGCATATTATTGGATACGTATGTAACGTGGAATGTGTGCCAAGTTTATGCTGTTACGCATCAAGGAAGTAAGAACAAGAGAGTGAAATGTTCTCAGTCAAAGCAGAACAGTATTACTGAAGTCCGCCCCGGTAACTGAATGGTCAGCGTGACGGATTGTCAGTCCTCTGGGTCCGGGTTCGATTCCCGGCTGGGTCGCGGAATTTTCTCCGCCCAGAGACTGGGTGTTGTGCTGTCCTCATCATCATCCTATCATCCTCATCGACTGCAGGTCGCCGAAGTGGCGTCAAATTGAAAGACCGGCACCTGCCGAACGGTCTGCCCGACGGGGGGCTCTAGGCATACGATTAAATAAAATAAATGAAAGTATTTCTGAAGCACATGGGAGTATCAATACGAACCAGCCGCTAGGTGCAAACATTGTGTCACGGTTAGTTGATTACCTAGAGTGCAGCAACACTTCTGTAGCTAAACAGGCTTAGCGGAAAGGGTTAGACGAGTGCAGACGAGACTGCCTTCGTTACTCTCATAACACTATGTAAGGAAAGCTAAGGGGGCTGCAACAGCACCCATCAGGGATTTGGAAAAGCTGTTAAGACACTGAAATCGCTTAAGCAAATGTAGCAGAACGGAAGACTACTGACAGCTCATAAAGAGCTGTTCCGATTTGGTCATGATGAATGACGTCAGAAAGCAGAGCCTCTCCTCAACGCCACAAATACTCCACCTCGCTAGTCTAAGAGTCAGTCAATCAGCAGGATCAGTGGCATTCATGTTGTACACACTCTATCCTCTGATTTGTGTATTTTAACACCTTGTGTATGAGATTGTTTCAGTACCAATATACTCCTGCTACCTTATATGATGACGACCGATCTGTAGCCACGGATAATACACTCCTGGAAATTGAAATAAGAACACCGTGAATTCATTGTCCCAGGAAGGGGAAACTTTATTGACACATTCCTGGGGTCAGATACATCACATGATCACACTGACAGAACCACAGGCACATAGACACAGGCAACAGAGCATGCACAATGTCGGCACTAGTACAGTGTATATCCACCTTTCGCAGCAATGCAGGCTGCTATTCTCCCATGGAGCCGATCGTAGAGATGCTGGATGTAGTCCTGTGGAACGGCTTGCCATGCCATTTCCACCTGGCGCCTCAGTTGGACCAGCGTTCGTGCTGGACGTGCAGACCGCGTGAGACGACGCTTCATCCAGTCCCAAACATGCTCAATGGGGGACAGATCCGGAGATCTTGCTGGCCAGGGTAGTTGACTTACACCTTCTAGAGCACGTTGGGTGGCACGGGATACATGCGGACGTGCATTGTCCTGTTGGAACAGCAAGTTCCCTTGCCGGTCTAGGAATGGTAGAACGATGGGTTCGATGACGGTTTGGATGTACCGTGCACTATTCAGTGTCCCCTCGACGATCACCAGTGGTGTACGGCCAGTGTAGGAGATCGCTCCCCACACCATGATGCCGGGTGTTGGCCCTGTGTGCCTCGGTCGTATGCAGTCCTGATTGTGGCGCTCACCTGCACGGCGCCAAACACGCATACGACCATCATTGGCACCAAGGCAGAAGCGACTCTCATCGCTGAAGACGACACGTCTCCATTCGTCCCTCCATTCACGCCTGTCGCGACACCACTGGAGGCGGGCTGCACGATGTTGGGGCGTGAGCGGAAGACGGCCTAACGGTGTGCGGGACCGTAGCCCAGCTTCATGGAGACGGTTGCGAATGGTCCTCGCCGATACCCCAGGAGCAACAGTGTCCCTAATTTGCTGGGAAGTGGCGGTGCCGTCCCCTACGGCACTGCGTAGGATCCTACGGTCTTGGCGTGCATCCGTGCGTCGCTGCGGTCCGGTCCCAGGTCGACGGGCACGTGAACCTTCCGCCGACCACTGGCGACAACATCGATGTACTGTGGAGACCTCACGCCCCACGTGTTGAGCAATTCGGCGGTACGTCCACCCGGCCTCCCGCATGCCCACTATACGCCCTCGCTCAAAGTCCGTCAACTGCACATACGGTTCACGTCCACGCTGTCGCGGCATGCTACCAGTGTTAAAGACTGCGATGGAGCTCCGTATGCCACGGCAAACTGGCTGACACTGACGGCGGCGGTGCACAAATGTTGCGCAGCTAGCGCCATTCGACGGCCAACACCGCGGTTCCTGGTGTGTCCGCTGTGCCGTGCGTGTGATCATTGCTTTTACAGCCCTCTCGCAGTGTCCGGAGCAAGTATGGTGGGTCTGACACACCGGTGTCAATGTGTTCTTTTTTCCATTTCCAGGAGTGTAGAAGCCAGCCTCCAGTACCAGCCACCATTGATGGGTGACCAGGAGTCTACGAACAGCGTTCCAGCCTGGGGCACAAACTGCTCTAAACTCCAGCATTACTTGGGTCAGACGGGCTACCAAACCGGCCGGCCACGATCAGCATTCAACACGACCTGATAACATCCAGGATCGTGGTTCATCTGTTGGGACAATATGGGCAGTGACCTGGGAGGGGAAGAGTACTCCCATGACGGTGTGTGAGACACAACAAAGATGTGCCGTGGTCACAGCCAACACCGAGCAGAACTTCTGACGGTCTGACGGGGCGCGCCTTCCACACCACGGTCGGCAATCCACTTACTAGAAGTCGCTATTCGTCAGCACAGGGCTGATGCAGCGAGATACGGCAGCCTGAGCCAGTCACTGGGTTCAGCAAATGCCTCCGCTGCTTGCTGAGGCCCCAGCCATCGCTGAAGATATGGCGACGAGATGTATTCAAAGAAATAAACGAAGTAATATTTAATCCTGTTTTATTGCGTCTGGTGACAGCACACAGATTCCTTGGCCTTCGTCCTGACAAACAGAGGGGCTTACTGTACTAGCTGTTTAACAATGCTGTGAAATTCCCTATTAATTCATCGACTTGAGAATTTAATTGTATAGTGTTCTGACCTGTCTCGTATTTTGTTTCCGGCTATGTTAGTGGTAAATAAGTAGTGACACACCACTCTCCTACGATTCTTGAGCGTGTTAGACACACCATAGTGCGGCGGTTCATGGTCTGTATTATTGTGTGCTGTAATATAGAATGTTTATGGCGTTAATCTTTGTGTCGTAAAGTTCTCAGTACCTGTTTCTTATACTTCTTGAAATAAGTCCTGAATGCTATAGACCTAGCTGAACTAAACTTAAGTCTGTTTCTAGAAGTGCCTAAAGCTTTTTTCGGCATTGATCTGCTTATTAGGAAATTATACAAATATTGTTTATGTGGATTTGCCGATAAGTGGTTTAAGTCATATCTTTGTGGCAGGAATTATATGGTGGAAATATGTCAAAATAAAAGTTACTTTTCCGAATACATGAAAGGCAGAAATTGAGTCTCTTATGACTATATGTTAGGCTCTCTGTTATTCTTAGTGTTCATAAATTATTTACTGTACCATTTGTCAACTACAGAACCAGTATTTTTCACAGATGGTAATAGAATTTTTGCTAAAGGACATGATGAAGCTGATTTAGAGCAGAATCTCTTTGTAATAAATAAAGAAGCAGGAAGAAATTTCCATGATGGTAAATGAGAACAAAAGGAAATAGATGAGCCTTAGACATAAGACCAAAAACGAGAAGAACTATAATCCTAAAATTATTGGGATGCAGTACTGAAAAAATATTTTACACAAAGCTTCTACGAGTTTAGGTAGAATATTAAGGTAAGAAACATGTTAAACTACTGAACAAAAGCATGAGCAAATACGGTTCTGGCTTAACAGCGATCAAGAGCTGCTGTAATACTGAAACAGTACTATGTACTTAGACTGCTACTGTACATAGTTATTACGTTATGGTGTGATGTTCTGGGGAAATACAAGTATTGCAAAACCATAATTTAACATTCAAAAACTAGTAATGAGGATAATGAAAGGAGTTACCGGTACAGAATAATTCTGGAACAGTTTTAAAGGATTAAAAATTTTGCCTGATTTGGAATATATACAACCTCATTCCTGTTTGTAGAGGTCATTCATTATGTTCATGAGGTAAGCAGTAGCAAACGTTTAAGGAAGTTAGTTGTAACAGCGATCAGACTTCGTGCCAAATACCAATAACTCAAAACTTTCACTGAGAAGGAATAACTGAACGAAAGAAGTACACACATCAAATAAAGTTTTGCATCACCCCGGTTCCCAGAACTCCTGAAGGTAGACGTTGACTGTGGATATTGTATTACAGACACGGTCCCTTTGACTGTTCAGAGATGTCACTAAACCCGCTCAAAGATGTAAACTACCATGCATGACCAGCGCCTATTAGACGGAGGGGGTCCGACAGCCGATCAATTCCAGTAATTCCACCAGGAAGGAGGTACACGGCTCGTGTTGTCTGTACCGTGCTTGTCAATACCGTGGTTCGATCGCGTCCGCATTGTTACTTTGTGCCAGGAAGGGCTCTCAACAAGGGAAATGTCCAGGCGTCTCTTAGTGAACCAAAGCGATGTTGTGCGGACAGAGAGACACGAACTGTCGATGACATGTCTCACTCAGGCCGCCCAAGGGCTACTACTGCAGTGGATGACCACTACCTACGGATTATGGCTCGGAGGGACCCTGACAGCGACGCCACCATGTTGAATAATGCGTTTCGTGCAGCCACAGGACGTCGTGTTACGACTCAAACTGTACGCTATAGGCTGCATGATGCGCAACTTCACTCCCGACGTCCATGGCGAGGTCCATCTTTGTGACCATGACACCAGGCAGCGTGGTACAGATGGGCCCAGCAACATGCCGAATGGACCGCTCAGGATTGGCATCACGTTCTCTTCACCGATGAGTGACGCATATGTCTTCAACCAGATAACCGTCGGAGACGTGTTTGGAGGCAACCCGGTCAGGCTGAACACCTTAGACACACTGTCCAGTGAGTGCAGCAAGGTGGAGGTTCCCTGCTGTTTTGCGGTGGCATTATGTGGGGCCGACGCACGCCGCTGGTGGTCATGGAAGGCGCCGTAACGGCCATACGATACGCGAATGCCATTCTCCGACCGATAGTGCACCCATATCGGCAGCATATTGGTGAGGCATTCGTCTTCATGGACGACGATTTGCGCCTCCATCGTGCACATCTTGTGAATGACTTCCTTCAGGATAACGACTAGAGTGGCTAGCATGTTCTCCAGACATGAACCTTATCGAACATGCCTGGAATAGATTGAAAAGTTCTGTTTATGGACGACGTGACCCACCAATCACTCTGAGGGATCTACGCCGAATCGCCATTGATGACCAACAGTGCCTTGATGAACTTGTGGGTAGTATGCCTGCATGCCAGCCAGCACAGAGATGAGGAAGTGGAAGAATATTATGAGAAAATACAAGAACTCATCGAGAAAGAAAATAGAAATGCCTGCATTATCATCATGGGGGACTGGAATGCAGTGGTGAGTGAAGGAAGAGATGAAGATACAGTAGGAAAATTAGGATTAGGAATAAGAAATGAGAGAGGTGAACGACTAATTAGTTTCTGTAAAGAAAATTCATTAGCAGTGGGTAACACATTATTTGAACACCACAAAAGGAGACGTTACACATGGGTATCAAAAATCTGAATAAGAAAGATATCAGCTGGACTACATCCTGATACAAAAAAGGTTTAGGAACTGTTTGAAGAATGCTAAAGCTTATCCAGGAGCGGATATAAATTCAGACCACAACCTAGTGTTGGGAGAAATACAAATGAAGTTGAAAAAAAGTCTGGAGAGGTAAAGCAAAGGAAAGACTAAATATAGAAAGACTCAAAGAGGTAGGAAAGGCATCAGATTTGGAGAAGAGATTTATGGAAAAATGGCAAAGAGGTAGTGTTGATGAAAGTGTTAATGACAAGTGGATAAAAATGAGGGAAGGACTCATGGACTCTGCCAAAGAAGTACTAGGAATTAGACCATCCCAAAGCACCAGGAAAGAATGGATAACAGAAAACATGTTGAAAAAGTTGTAAGGACGTGGAAAAGTGTAGAAACTGAAGAAGGCAAAAAGAGGTACAGGAAACTGAATAATGAATGAAGAAGAGAAACTGAAGAAGCAAGAGAAAAATGGTTGAAACAGAAATGCGACGAAATAGAGAAAATGGAGAGAGAGGGAAAGTATGAAATGATGTATAGAGTGGCTAGTGAGATAGTTTTTGAACGTAAAAGAAAGAGGAATGACATGGAAATAGAAAGAGCGGATGGTACTCTAGCAGAGGAACCACAGGAGGCTTTGAACAGATGGCAAGAATATATTGAATGTCTGTATAAGGGGGATGAAATGCAAAGCGAAATTAAGGTTGAAGAGGAGCAATATGTGCCGTAAGATGGGAAGGGATTTACCATCTTGGAAGCAGAAGTAGAAAAGGCGCTGAAGAAGATGAAGAATAGGAAGGCATGTGGAATAGATGATTTGCCAGCAGAACTGTTGAAGAGTCTGGGAAACAAGGCAAGAAAAGAAATAGTCTACCTCTGTAACAAGATATATGACAAAGGGGAATGGCCTGAGGACTTCGCTACAACAGCTGTGATACCAATAGAGAAAATGTGAAACACTAAAAATGTGAAGAGCACCGGACCATCAGTCTAATTTCTCATGCAGCTAAAGTCTTGCTGAGAGTGTTGAATAGAAAGTTACATGGCAAGCTGGATAGAGGGATTGCAGAGGAGCAGTTCGGGTTTAGAAGAGGAAAAGGAACAAGAGATGCTTTTGGCCTGCTAAGAACTATAGGGGAAAGATATATGGAAAAGGGTAGAGAAATCTTTGCTGTTTTTATAGATTTAGAAAAGGCTTTTGACAGAGTTCAGTGGAGCAAGCTGATGGATATCTTGAAGAGGAAAGGAGTGGATTGGAAAGAGAGACGACTGATACAGAATCTATATTTACACCAGAAAGTAAGGATAAGGATTGGAAATGAAATGCCAGAGGAAGCAGCATTGGCCGAGGTGTTAGACAAGGTTGTTGCCTTTCCCCACTGTTGTTTAACGTATACCTTGAAGAGATTATTGCGAAAAGCTTAGATGGGAAAAGAGGACTATGTATTGGTGGAAAGAGAATAGAATGTTTAAGATTTGCTGATGACATGGTATTAGTGGCAGAAAGTGAGCGGACAGTGAATAACATGCTCAAAGATCTGAATGAAGCTTGTGTGGAATATGGGATGCAAATAAAAACAGCAAAAACAAAGAGTATGGTCATCAGTACAAGACGCAGACTGTACAATATTAAAATAGGACAATCTACCATTAGCCAAGTAAGTGAATTTAAATTTCTTGGAAGCACAATAACTGAAGACTTGAGATGTCACCAGGAGGTGAAAAGTCGAATTGCCATAACGAAGGAGGCATTCAACAGAAAGAGGAGACTCTTATGTGGCAAATTAGATAAAGGACCAAGGAAAAGACTTGGCAAATGTTTTGTCTGGAGTGTGGCACTATATGGGGCAGAAACATGGACACTGAGACGAGAGGATGAAAAAAGGTTAGAAGCATTTGAGACGTGGATGTGGAGGAGAATGGAGAGAATAAGCTGGATGGAAAGAACGAGTAGTGAAAGAGTATTGGAAAGGGTTGGTGAGAGATGTCTGCTGAAGGTTGTAAGAGAAAGGAAAAAGAACTTGTTGGGACATTCATTGAGAAAGGAGCGCTTGCTAGTAGATGCTTTGGAAGGATTGATTTGTGGGAGAAGACTGAGAGGAAGAAGGAGATACAAGATGATAGACGACATAAAGGGAAAAGGAAATTATGCAGACCTGAAAAGGATGGCAGAAGACCGGACAGCCTGGAGAACTACGATGCGAAAACCTGCCTTTAGGCAGAACACTGATGATGATGACATATCTCTTCTTGCTTTGTTAGGTATCATTAGTAAGCCGGTTTGATCGAGTACTGCTGTGAAATGCTTTTAACATTCCAGGAACACTGTTGAGTAGTGTTTTGGTATATTACGACGGTTATTAAACGAAATGATGACCTAATAAAGATCTTGTGCAAACATTCCTTTTTTACAACATGCGCTAAAAACTGATATACAACCAGACGTTTAAACTACGTTCATTCTTAAGCTATTGACACATGGAGAACAGAAGTACTTTTATTCTATTTAGTTTGATAATGAAGGAAGTGACATACCCACTGAGGCATCTCGTGAATATCTGCTGTTCGATGATGATAGTTGAGCACGACGACCGTTAGCACCACCGAAGAAGCCACCATGAACATGATACAGTTGAAGTATGTTCCTGAAAAGTCATCGGCAATAGTACATGTTCAGTTGTTCCAAGGGCGAGTGTCACTACAATGAGAAGTGTAAAAACGGCAGCTTGCTTGCAAACAAGGCCCTTGTGCATACAAAACTACGGTACTTCATGAGCCAAGAAACAACTACTGTGAACGCAACCAAATACATATCAGACAAAATATAAAGAAAAAAATAATGCACAACAAGAGATATAGACGTATACAAAATTTGATACTCGTAAAGTAGATAGGATTGTGGCTGCGAAGTTCAAATAACGTTCGGTGAAGAATACAAAAATTCTATAAGAAACTGGTGTGATACAAAAACTTTAAAAAATACTGCATAAACACTCTTTCATTTTAAAAAACTTTCAGGCACAATAGTAAATAAATTTCTAAGACTACATACTTGTCGTAGCCTCCTCAGAAAATTTATTTGTGATGTTGAGGATATTCTCACATCACATGATTTCACATGTAAAGTATTTTAAAGAAGATAAAAATTAGAATGGGATGTATCTTTCCGTCGTTTAATAATCTCAAAGTACAAATTTAAATATATGGAAACTTTTAATAATCAATGAACATTTTTAGCAAATGAAGCTAAGAGAATTCAATCGCGAGTTCGCAGTATAAATTTAATAAATTTCATTAAAATTGTTTTAAGCAACTTCTTTAAATTTATAGCAGTTAGTTACTAATGAATCATGCTTGCACGAAATCAGAAAGTCAAATTAACTAATATATATTAAATATGTAATCCTATAGTTATAAGCAGAACCATCAGGCATTAATCTGAAAATGAGAATTCATTTCCAGAAAACAATGCTACAGCTGCAGCTCATACGAAAAGCCGAACTCAAACGTGATTCTAAGAATATATGCATATAAGTGATGCAGTACTCATTCCACTTATAAAAAATATATAAAAAAATAATTTTGCAAGGAGAAGTACTGTGTTTTTAATTGTGTTTTGTCTCTGTGACTATTTAAACTGAAAGTAAGGTGTAACTGTCCTTCGAGCTCTGTCTGGAATTAATAATTCTCTTTAAGCGTTTCTCTTTAAAATTTTTACCTTGAAGATTGTCCAAGCCATTCCGGGGATGGGTTTTATTGAGGTGTCGTTTAAATGCCTGGAGTTACGTGGCTTTCCTCTCCTTGCATGAACTTCGCGCTGAATGCACGACAAAATACATTTTAGGCTTTTCCCTCGCACCTGTGTGATGCGCTTTTAAATATATGTTTATACAAATAAGTATTTATAGAAGTACTTAGTAAATCACAGTTTGTGTTAAAGGTTTTTTTTCTTATTAGGAGAGAAGTTGAGATAAGGCTTTAGGGCTGAAAGTTAGTGAGGAGGAAACGAGTGGAAGAAACAAAATACAAAAAACAAGAACCATACCAGAAATAACACAGAATATACGGCAGAAGTTTATAATTTAATTTAATACTTTTTAGTATAGAAAACGGGACAGAGTCAGTTGATACTTGGAGGTGGAGGTGGTTCCGGCGGACTGCAGTCCACACCCTCGCATCTTTGTGACTGTCGGAAAGAACTCCGCTCAGCTGTACTGATATCCCTACGGATGCGCTCGAGTAAAGTAGGAGTAAACACAAAGAAAAGCACAAGACAGGTTTAGGTTTCACATTTTAAGACTAACGTTCTTTTAATAAAAATGTACACTATCAAAAGGTTAGTCATACCCTCGGAGTGTGATTGGAGACGCTGTTCATCCCGTGCGCCAGGAGACGACGTCTGTCAACAGAGAGTGTGCACACAGAAGGCATCAATCAGGTCACAGGTCGGTCCAACGAGGCCGTGCCGTCTCATTTCGCTCTGGAATCCCCTGCTTCGAATTTCTGTGCGTTTGTTACTGATAAAAGCATACTGGACATGTATAACGCACACAGGGAGAGAAAAGGAGACGAATCTGTGAGATGTGCAATCAATGGTTCTTTTTACAGGAAAGGCATGCTTCCAATCTGTTTAATGGAAAAAAAGAAAAGAAAATGTACATTCGGGTTTTTGCTTGATTGCAAGTCTCACGGTGATCCGCCGCGTCAAGGCACCCGTCTGAACTGGTCTCCAAGTACGCATCACATGTGAGGAGTATGGGGGAAGATTGCGATTTGTCAGAAAAAAAAAATAGAGTAACAAGATGTGGCTAAGTTTTAGAGTGGGTTTCTATCTGTCTAATAACTGCTGGATTCGAGATTCCTTTTTTTTTTTTTCTCGCGTCTCGGTTTAGTCGTTTCGTGTTAGAGTGGTCATCTTTATCAGTTGGTGATTATAGGGCAGTAATTTTACAGGAAAGCTGCAACAGAACGAGGTAAGCAGCGGGTAGCAAAGGGGGCGCTCGGCGCAGACTGCATGCAGGCGGGCAGGGTTGGGGGTATGGGGGCGGGGGTACAGGCACGCTCGTCGCCAATCCCATTGCGCATCGCGACCAAGTCACTGCGCTGCACTTATGCTGTCGTTCGCGTCCATTCTCCTTTTTTTTTTTTACTTTCTCATTCTAGTTACATGATTTTAATTAGGGGAGCTACCATTGAATTTACAATTTTTTTTTATTTTTAGGAAAATGAGTATTTTGTCAATTTACCCGGAAATAGTTCAGGCAATTTACTAGTGCTGCTCAGGAGAGCATGTCAAAAAACCGTGAGATCCGTGCACCATGCCATCCTCACTCGTGTATATGCGGTTTGTGTTGTATGTGTCGGTAGTACTAAAAGAGAGCTAAGTGACCAGACGACCTTCTGCTAGCACATCGTCTCAGCAGTTCCTCTGCCCCTCCCCTCCTACAAGCCACCTTCTTTTTCCGATATTCATTTCGAATGATCTCACACACCACCTAAATCTTGTTGCTGAGGCTGTAGGGACGCTGTGTCATAGGATAGCGTCGCTAAAAATCTGCTATATTTCAACGAAGCTATTCCTCGTGTTGTCGACTGATCTTGAACAATACAATAGACTGGTAGTTCTCGTGGCGAAACATGAAAGCGCCGCATTCCGCGCGATAGTGTTGGGCAATCAGAGAACAGGCTAGTTATCTATTCCAACGTGTTCTCCACAACTGATGTCGAGCTTTCGAATATCACATCCGAAACAAGACCTCATTTTTCGGAGCGGCTACTGTCACCAGCACTTAAGACTAAGACACTTGTTGATTGCTTTCGTAAAAGTTCTCGGTTCTCAGATTTACCGGGTGATCAAAAAGTCAGTATTAATTTGAAAACTTTATAAACCACGGAATAATGTTGATAGAGAGGTAAAAATTGACACACTGGTGTGCAAAACTTATAGACGTAAGGAACTTTCTCATGACGTGTCAATGCCAAGAAACGTAGCTCGGTGAAGCTTGGACGTTACAGAGAAAGAACTGCTACAGAACAGTGTGGAAATCTGAGAGTAGAAAAATGAGACGACCAGAAATTACTCTTTTGTTCAAAGACAATAATTGTCCCGAATTCACCGCAGTCCATGTCCGCCCCGATAGCTGAGTGGTCAACGTGACGGATTGCCGTCCTACGGGCTTGGGTTCGATTCCCGGCTGGGTCGGGGATTTTCTCCGCTCAGGGACTGGGTGTTGTGTTGTCTTCGTCATCATTTCATCCCCATCCGGCGCGCACGGCGCCCAATGTGGCGTCGAATGTAATAAGACCTGCGCCAAGGCGGCCGGACCTGCCCCGTAAGGGGCCTCCCGGCCAATGACGCCAAACTCTCATTTCCGTTTCCAGTACAGCAGTTGATGATGGTCCCTTAAACATTAAAAAAGGCGGGACATGGTTCTTAATGGGTTGTGTGGTCACCGCGGGCGGCAGTGGACGCTCTGCAATGTGCTCCCATGCTGTCCATAAGATCGATAGTGACTTCTTGTGGTTGGGCTGTTGGCGCGACTGCTGGACGGTCGTTGATGCAAGCTGGAATTCGTTTCCTCAACGCATCCCACAAGTGTCTGATGGGACTTAAGTCGGGGAAACGGGCAGACTTTTCGATTTCCCGAGCATCCTCTCATCCCACCTACGCAGTTCGATATCGTTGTGCATTGTCATTCATAAAAATGAAATAAGGGCCGAATGCTCCCCCGAAAAGACGCTCATGGGGAAGGAGTACAGTGGCACATTAACACTTGTAAGTAGGCTGTTTAGGTTTTTATGTTGGTAACGCCACGTAGCGCTCTATATGAAAATCACTGACTGTGCTGTGTGAAGTCTGTGGCTGGTTTGCATTGTTGTTTGCTATTGTAGTGTTGGGCAGTTGGCTGTTAACAGCGCGTAGCGTTGCGCAGTTGGAGGTGAGCCGCCAGCAGTGGTGGATGTGGGGAGTGAGATGGCGGAGTTTTGAGAGCGGATGATCTGGACGTGTGTCCATCAGAGACAGTAAATTTGTAAGACTGGATGTCATGAACTGATATATATATATATATATATATATATATATATATATATATATATATATATAATGATTTTTGAACACTATTAAGGTAAATACATTGTTTGTTCTCTATCAAACTCTTTCATTTGCTAACTATGCCTGTCAGTAGTTAGTGCCTTCAGTAGTTAGAATCTTTTATTTAGCTGGCAGTATTGGCGCTCGCTGTATTGCAGTAGTTCGAGTAACGAAGATTTCTGTGAGGTAAGTGATTCATGAAAGGTATAGGTTATTGTTAGTCAGGGCAATTCTTTTGTAGGGATTATTAAAAGTCAGATTGCGTTGCGCTAAAAATATTGTGTGTCAGTTTAGTGATGATTAGAATAAGTAAAGAGAGTAATGTCTGAGTACGTTCAGTTTTGCTCAGCTGTTTGAAAAGCAAATAACGTAAGCGGTTTTCCAACACAGTAATTCAAAAATTTTTTTAAGTGGACGCTTCACACTGACCAGTGACTGTACCTTGTTCAAAGATTTGGAGGTCAGCACGCGCATACAACATTTTGCCTCCCCACATCATAACACCTGCACCACTAAATGGAACATGTTCGACAACGTTCCCGGCTGCATTACATGTTCCTATCTCTCGCTACGTGAAGGTACTTCGTCGAACATGATCGTTTTGTTGGGCCAGGTGCTACGGTGTTGGGAGGAATAATGTCGTATGGGCATATGGACCCCAAATCTTTGAACGTGGCACTCACTGGTCGACATTATTGTCACTGAACTCATCACTTACATCGTCATTTCAGGGTCGCATTCGGCCCTGACCTAATTTCTATGGATGACAATGTGTGGCCGCATCGAACAGAGCAGGTGTGGGATGTGTTTGCAGCAAGTCCACACGCACCAGCGACTATCCAGCTATTATCAATTGCGCTGTTGAAGCAACTGAATGCGCTATCTCAAGAACCTTGTGGACAGAATGGGAGCAGATCGCAGAACACGCACTACCGCCCGTGGTCAACACTCACCGTGTTAAGAACCAGGTCCCGTCTTTTTTAATGTCCAGGGCAGCACCACAAATCACCGTGACTTCAGTGTAATTATTGTCTTTGGAGAAAAGTGTCATTTCTCTTCGTCTCATTGCGTGGTTCTTTCAGTTACCATCTGTAGTATACGGTAGCAGTTCTTTCTACATATGCTCCAAGTTTCATCGACCAGTGACACGTTATGCGGAAGTTCCTTCGTCCTGAAGTTTTGCACCCAAGTGCAGATATGGGTGTGCAATGCGCGAAGCGACGACCTTTTATCCGGGCGCACAGAAAGACAGTGAAAGTAGATCTCCAGGGCACCAACGCGAAGGCACCAAGCAGTGGGGTCTCCGTTGTGCTGCCGTGTAATGATTTAAGCACGGCCAATGACAGGTCCCCAGCCTTGATCAGATATGTGAAGCTGATAATCAAATTATTACTCGCATGAATTTGAAAAGCCTCACTGTTAAACCGGTCTCAGAAAAATGTAATAGTAGAAAAGATTTTAGTGTGCCTTATGTGACTTTTTTTCTCATCTTCTTTTTAAATATCAATCATGTACTCTATATTCAGACGCAATTCGGTAACCGCTGATTTTTCCATTAACAAAGTACAGCACGGTGTTCATATTGACAACGTTGAACGAAAAATTGGCAGTGTGGGCAAGAGAATCAGTGTTTCCGAACCACCTCCTTCTGGCTACTTATTCCAAAAGTTCAAATTGAAATTTGCGTAAAATCTGTTGCTCAGTTATTCTGACGTAAAATTTTAGGCAAGCAACTGGACACTTTTTGGAAATGTTTCGGATCGAGATGGCTCAGAATCTACGCTCCATCGAAATATCGTAGAATTTTAGTTCCACCACTAGATGCAGTGCCCGAGTGCCTCTGCGTCGAGTATTACACAGAGGAAATCCCAAATAGTTTAATATTATTTTTAATTAGAATGAGATATAATCACTCATAATATGTAAGCTCGTCGTACGGAAACTAGTACTTTCGTAGTGATACCGTCAAAAAATTGCACGAGTCTTTATAACAAAGGGATTTCATTATAACAAGAGCTAGGAAATGTTCTGGGTACAGAAGACGTTAGTGACCAGCGACTCCTGATTCAACAATTCTAACAGATCTTCGGGTCCCCAATTTTGACACGTTTATTATAGCCGCTATTAGAAATTTTCAGTGCGGTTCAAATCTGGCAACTTTGCGGGCCAGAAGAGTTACGTCATTGCTCCTGGATATTCTAAATATTAAGTATACTTTTAGTCCAGTAGACGTGAGAGCTATCCTTCCTGAAGACGTAACGGATTATATTAACTATCCTCGTTAAGATGACGGGAAAGAGGCAGAACTGTCAAGGAGTTCGATCCAGTTCATTGTACCCGTCACTTCATCATATAACTCTTTTCACGTGTTTCGTGTGACAACATAAAATACTTTCTGTCCTTTAGTGTGTATTTGGGCAACAAGTGAGTCAGCTGTAGATGTCCACGCGATGCCGTTTCCTTCCGAACTGTAGGTCGTAAATGGCTCGTTAAGGAACAGCGACTATCCTACCTCGCATTAGCAAAGACATTATTACACCCCTTCCCCCCTCCTCAGCACGTCACAATCCGTTACTGTCTCTTTATAGACCAAGAAATCTACTACTGCTCGGAAAGCCATAGGATAGTTCGAGGCGAAATACCTTCGGATCCTCTGAAATCCGCAACGTTCTTCACAGGTCGACTTCTTGTGCGCCAAAAGGCCGTCATGTAGTTCAAAATTCCCAGTCGCCCTCGCTCCAGACACCAGCGGGTGCCTCCCAAAATCATTAGCGTCTACTCGCCAGATGACCAATTTCACTCCGGTGACTTTATGATATCCCTCTATAATTGCCGGTTAGCCGTGGCCAGTCTTTTATTTCGCGAGAGTAACAGTCATGATTATTCTCTTTCTTTTTCTCGTATGTTTATCCACAACAAGAGTACGCTCGTAGCCGCAATTTCTGGTATTAGAAAACTAATGATTAAAGAAATGTTGGGTGTAATAAATTGGTTTAAGCGTACAGTTAGCACCAAAGAGGTGATGTGCCAGCTTCCCTGGAATAAGTGTAAGGTTTTCATTTTGTGCGTCACTCTGTTTCCATCCATTACCAAATGGAAACGTAGATGTGGAACGCTATATATACTGTGAGGTACTTCGTCGCCGTTTGCTGTGAACTAGGAGACGTTGCGGTATACCTGAGTCTGGTCACTACTGCTCGCGGTCAGTGTGAGAAACGTTAAGTGCCGTCAGCGACAAAACTGAAAGCAGCTAATGAACACAAGTTTTTTTTTAATGATGCATAGTCCAGGATTTTTTAAAAAATGTTTATTTAGAGAAAAGCGATCAGTATGTAGTGTGTGTTGTTGTCTTGCCCAAGGCGTTATCTGGCCATGCAGCGTTCAGTTCGCTTTTCAGTGTTGAGAATTGCATGGAACGCGATTCTGACCTATCAGGGGTACAGCGTCGGAAGTCTGAGGTAGCACGTTTGCCACCAGTAGGGAGAAAACTGTTAGCGACAGCAGGATTGTGACACCTGTAACAGACAGAACGACACTCAGGCAGGGGCACAAACTGGCTCGCTACTCAGCAACAACAAACAACATCCAACAAACTAAACAACAGTCTCCGGGCGGGCGGGGCAGGTAGGATGGCTCAGCTGGTAAACGTTGGCGGTGGTGGCGGGGTTAAGGCCCATGGGGTGTACTCCACATACCGGCCAGGACAAAGAACCAAAAAGAGAAAGAAAATAAAAGGTTTACATACAGTCAAACAAACAACAACATCAACAACGGGAACTAGTAAAGAAAAGATTGTCTGAATGCTATCTTTGCCCCCTCCAACGATCCAAGTATCAGAAAGCAAACCACTGTCAGCCACTGAGACAGCAATCGGCATCACTACCTAACAGAGGGATGGCATCGGAGACTTGGGGGAGGGTCTCTGCCACGAGGTTCAGGAACACTGTCAACGAGAGCAAGATGGTCACCCCTGAAACAGAACAAGGGTTAATTGACACAGCTACCCGGGGCGCTGTGGCGCGCACTCCACACTCACTACATTTCGAGCAAAGTGCCTCGAATGGACCTCAGTTTAAGCGGCTCCCGTTCCGTCCGGTGCGACGGAACGGCTTGTCTGTCAGCTCCGCGGAAGGTCGAGGTCGACGTGGCATGCAGTGCCAGTCTTAAACGTTCGTCGCCGCTTAAAATGAGTTCCAAGCATTCTGCATTTGGTAACAGACAAAAGAAATTACGATGATTTTTCATTAAAATGAAAATGGTGTGAAGAATCAAGCTACATGAAAATTAAAGTAAAAGTGTGAATGCTTTTTTTTCTTTTTTTTTTTTCAATTCGGGGCTTTTGGCATTACTGTAGTACATATCAGCATTACGTATTACATTTTAATAATTTCTGTTTTTCTTCTTCTTTGCAATCAGCTCTGATATCGAGAAATAGGTTACCAACGTACGTTGGAAAAGTACTCAATTCTCGTATCAGTCGGTAGTTACATTTTCTTATATTAACAGGAGATATCACTTTTTTTTTGTGTGCAGTTTCTTGCTCTTGCTTCTTTCTGTCCGAGATCTTCGCTTGCTGGAAGTTTCTGGCAAATACTCTTATTAGTGAGAGACTAGCTGGAAGAAAAACGGAGGACAGGTACGACTGTTGCGAAGGCTTGGGTCTGTGGGGGGCTCCATAGCAACAGAACGATACACATACAGTTGGTTCTCCCATCTAGCATGCGACACAGTGCTATCACTAAAACTAAAATAAAAAAATAGACACATCCACGGTGCATACAAGAGGCGGGCGGCGGGCGGCGGGGTTGGCGCTTTGCTAGCGGGAGACGGGGTCGGGGCGCGCAACAGAGACACACACGTAGACAGGACGGCCGTGCCGTCGCTCGGGCCTCCAAGTATCACCTCAGCCTCTGCCCGCGGCACGGAAAAAGGCGCAAAGCCGGCTCATACCTATCAGCGGCACGGCGTCTGACGTAGAGGGCATCTTTTCCGCCACTAGGTTGAGAAATACTGTTAACGAAAGGAGAATGGTGACCCCTGAAATCAAGATTTCAATTTTTTTATCGTCTGCGCCCATCGAGCAAAAGGAAGCTTATTTTGTACTTGATGCGTGGCTCAAGGAAATTACAGACAGCGAAGGAACATTGTGAGACGTGTATGTACACTTTATACATATTCAGGCAGTGCTTACAGTTTGTTGAAAAAATGTAAATGACATGCTTTGCATAATACAGAGTAATGTTCACAGACGATCACCAACATGACGCTCGACGATTCTGCAAATTGTATTCTTCTGTCGCTTAAATGTACAGGCTGTAAATAAATTCTGTTTACAGACATAGAGAACGTGTAGTGAGGACCAAACGGTTAATTTTAGCGTAGGAAGTCGTTTCCCGCTACACGCAGAATACCAAATGGTTCAAATGGCTCTGAGCACTATCCGACTTAACTTCTGAGGTCATCAGTCCCCTAGAACTGAGAACTACTTAAACCTAACTAACCTGAGGAAATCACACATATCCATGCCCGAGGCAGGATTCGAACCTGCGACCGTAGTGATCACGCGGTTCCAGACTGTAGCGCCTAGAACCGCTCGTCGGCATCGGCCGGCCGCAGAATACCAGATCACACGTTCCGATCTCCCGCATTTTATGCGCCACTGACTAGGGTATCACGTACGTCATTCGCCGATCATCTGATGTGCCATGCCCATTACAGGTTTGTTTACATGCCTCACAATTGAGCCCGTGATCTGCCCACAGAGGTTTGTACCTTTGTTTATAATGTACAGTAGTAATCATTCACCACAGTACAGATGCAAAGCATACGTACATTTCATTCTTAGTGTGTTACTGTTGACCATAGTGAACAACCCGTTTGCAGAAGACGCCCGCATGATGTTACTGTACAGCGAAGCTCGGTGCAATTGGAGAGCTGCCGGACAGCTGTACGCGGAGCGTTTTCCACACTGCCAGGCGAGCCGAGGTGGATGAGCGGTTCTAGGCGCTTCAGTCTGAAACCGCGCGACTGCTACGGTCGCAAGTTCGAATCCTGCCTGGGGTATGGATGTGTGTGATGTCCTTAGGTTAGTTAGGTTTGGGTAGTTCTAAGTTCTAGGGGACTGATGACCTCAGATGTTAAGTCCCATAGTTCTCAGATCCATTTGAACCACACTGCCAGACACCTTACGCTCCCTCTTTACTACGGTACACCAGCAGTCCTTCGAGACAGCTACATTCACCACCAGCAGAGCCGACTGTGTCGCTCCATAGCGGCGCCACACACCCGAGTTTGAAGAGTCTGTATTCCTTGCAGTGGAACAGGATGTGACGACGACTACCAGAAACATAGCAGATAGACCGAGTGTGGGTCTCCGAACTATCAGGCGTGTTCAGCATGAGCAGCAGCTGCACCCGTAACATTCCCAGAAGGTACTGGCAATACAGCCATAGGATTTTGCGTCACGAGTTCGCATATGCAGGTGGCTTGCACCGTTGTATGGAGCCCGACTTCACCAGGGAAAGTGTTCCCAATTCCCACAACTGTCATGTGTGGGCTGATGAAAACCCACATGCTGTGCGCTCCCATTGGTTTCAGGAATGTTATGGTCTGAACACTTGGACGCGGTTCCTGGATGAACTTCCGACCAGGCCTTACCTTTCTTCACTACATCTATAGGGTACAGTGTACTTGCAATTCATTGTTGGTGTACTGCACGGCTGTTTGAAGATGTGCCTCTGGTACGATATAATCTGTACCAACGATTTGGGCAACAGTGGATTGGCCTGCACGTTCTCCCGACTTGAACCCGTTACAACTACAGCCTCTTGGGCCACTGAATCTTTGATTTACGACATCCTTTTGGCATTCGAAGAAGACCTACTGCCGCGAGTTGTGGGGATTGGTAATCATGAGCACCGGAACATTGTACTGAGGTACCGTATCTGTGTTGACGTCCGTGTTCGTGGACGCAGACGACAAGCAGCAGTAGTCAGAGAGCGACGTGTGTTGTATTTTGCGTGTAGCGGGAAAACAGTACGTGTCCAGACGTGAGTTCCTATGCTAAACTTAACCGTCCTAGTCCCCACTACAAGTCCTCAAAGTCTGCGAAGGGAATTTAGTTACACCCTGTATACTGCTGGCATTATCGATCCGCAAAAGAACATGTTTCAGGTGTGTTCTATCCACTTTTTAGAAAGTCTGAAATTTAATTCAGCGGAAGTAGCCACCTGTTACATTGCTGTATCATCACATGCGGGTCATACTACTACCTCTGGATTGAGCAGTACGCCTTAAATAAATCACCGACTTAGTACAATAATAATTCCATTTTGTATATTTTCTTTTCATACACGTACTTTGTTGTGGAACACTTCCTTGATTCTTGTGTATAAATTCTGTATGGACAAGAAAATTCTAGCACACAGTATTTGAGAAGAATTCATGCACAGTAAACATAGTTCAATAACATATTGTTTGACGTATATGTAAAATTCTGGTAGCTTTAGGTAAATAATTTATTTGTTGATACTATTCTTCGTATATTCTAAAAATTCTTTTCATTTCAACTAGCCTCACCGCAGTTCAAATGTTTCATATTTCCTTCCTGACTGCAAAATAAACATACATTCCACAGAAGTGACAGACTACAGATTCAACAGCAGTTCGCTCATATCGTTGTACCACATGTCTGAGGAGAGCTTGAAACACAGCAACAGATTATTCACAGCGTAGTGTACATTTACATCTACAATTAGGAAAACAAGTCACGCGCTTGTTACGCTGACTTGCCGGGCTGGTTGGAGTATACACCAACAAGAGTTTAAAATATTGTGTTTTTGGTACGAAAACTGGTTTGATGCACCTCTCCACACTAGTTACTCAGTACACGCCCCATCATTTCTGCATAACTACTGCAACCTACATACACTTGAGTATGCAAACTGTAGTCTATCCTTTGTCTCCCTCTATAATTTTTGTCCCCCACGCTTCCTCCATTACCATTCACTGAGGCCTTAGAATGTACCTTATCAATTCATCCCCTATATCAGCCAAGTTGTCCCTTAAAGCCTTTTCCTCTCCAATTCGATGCAATACCTTTTCGTTAGATACTCGATCTACAAGTCTGATGTTCTGCTTTCTTCTATGGTATCACATACCAATAGCTTCCTCTTCTCGGTATTCTCCATCGTTCAAGTTTCGCCGCCATATAAGTCTACACTCTACACAAATGTTTTCAGAAACGGGTACATTTATAACACGGAGTGGATATTTCCATTAGTGTATGGAGTTCCAGTTACAATAGTGGAAAACGAGAAATGAACACCCTGAAGCTGTACACCAAGTGTTATTATAATCACAAAGTTCCTTGCGTAACAGATTGATTTGAACAATAATTTCAGTATCCTACATAATCACTTCTAGCGACAATGCAAACTTGTCACAGTGCTCGTAGACCGTTATCCGAAGAGCACTTTATCACAGCGAAGTACGAGGGTTATTCTCTAAGTAAGGATGCAAAAGCTCTCACAAGTGTAGAAATACCCACGTTTCGATCGGGGAGACAACGAAAAATTTCAAGGTCAGGTTGTAGATGGATGCAGCTGTGCTGCTGCACTTTGAATTCAGTTGCAAGATGGGGGTGTTGAGAAATACATGGTCGGCGACTGAAGTGCGGAGTGTAATATGGCTTTTGCGTCTAAAGAAACCGTTCCTCGCTGCAATTCATCGCCAGCTAGTGGAAATGTAATGTGACTATAACAGGTATGATTCTGGTGCCAGAAATTTGACGAATACAAAACGAGCAAAAGTCAGGGCGGCCAAGCATTTCCACCTCAAACGAAGTTCGCTTTGTCGAAGGGTTGATTCAAGCCGATCGTCTCATTCATATGAAGCAGTTTCTACACGAATTCAACGTTTATAGTGGCAACACATTGGACTGCGGACAGAATGGGATTGTCTCCCTCGGATACTTAACGTAGTTTCAGGTGGGAGGTATACCATTCCTGCACCGCGACAGGGGACGAAGTGTGGGTACGTCATGTTTCACCTGAGAGTAGAAAGCTTCAGCGTTAAGATACACCCTTCATCTAATACCACCCTCTTCCACCACAAGCTCCAAACAACGGTATTCACGAAGAAAGCTGTGCATACTGTCATTCAGAATACGCAGAGTGTTCAGCTTGTTGATTTCCACACCCGTGGAGAGACAGTGAAAGCTGCCGGTTATGGGGTAACGTTTGTGGAAGGCCAGTCTGAGGAAACGACCAGGACTGTTTTCGAAAGATATCATACTGTTGTGTGGGAACGCCAGCATTAAAGTGGCTATTGTTAAGTGGCCACTAGACTTTCACCCTGATCTCCTTTATGCCAGTTTCGGTAGACTGGTTTCCGGGGGCCACTAATGGCTGCCATGGATACTACGTAATATGTACTAGCGTCTAAATAACTCTCTGTATCTTTTTGGTTACTTGAGGTAAACTCGCAGAAGACTTGTATTACTTTTGCAACCACTCTCATATTAACAGAACTAGAACTGACTGGATAATGACGTCGATGTATTTTTTACTATTTAACATTCACTCAAAAATCACCAAAGAGGGCTTCTACTCAATTTCTCCGGTCCCGTGTGCTCGTTACAATATCGCTACCCTCCTGCTCGACATAGCACACAACAACTCTTGTGTCAGAGTTTAACTACTTTACTGCACGGAATGGAACACACTCCCTGAAACAATGACATAATAAAAATAATGACCACGGCCTTGGCAAGCGTCCTAAGTTCGGCTGAAACAAGATCGCGAGACGATAATACGAAGGCGAAAGTCGTAAATTGACCAAACGTGTGTAGAGTCCCGAGAAAAACAAGAAAATTCAAAGTGCCATAACGTAAGTGAGTCCGAGGTACACGATGGACAGATAAGATCCTGTAGCTGACACAATGCTTAAATAAGGATGCGCCGGAGAACAACGGCGTCGACCCTTGTACTGGGACGAGAAAAACAAACCCATAAAAAGATCTGACCTGGGCAGGGGGTGTCGAATTCAGCGAAATTTTCCAAATACCAGTAGGCCAGAAAAACAGCGTCGTGCCAGAAAACAACAGTGAGCAGAGCTGGTTGCTACATCATTGAGATCACGACAATCATTCGCAGCAGGTTAGGAATTTTTGACGGGGTGACCAAATCATTTCTTCGATAATGTATAGAGATGCTTGAGGCAAGAATTTCGAGAATTTGTTGTAAAAAAATGTCGCATGAGAAAAGAGAGGGTTTAAAATTCAGCTTTTGGCTTCTTTTTTATCATTGCCTTAAATTTTTAAAAATAAAATTTAAAAATTTGTGTGAATTTCTAAGGGACCAAACTACTGAGGGCATCGGTCCCTATACTTACACACTACTTAAACTAACTTGTACTAAGAACAACACACACACACACACACACACACACACACACACACACACACATACACACACACCCATACCCATGCCCGAGGGAGGAATCGAAGCTCCGGCGAGAATCATTGCCTTAGTTCACAGTTACTGATCGACTGTACTTTTTAGAATTAAATTTCACTTATGCTCTGTGAATATTAGCGAGAATTAAAATTTATGTCCTTTTGATTTCATTTTTAATACGAGGTCTATTTTTTTGTTCAATGCCCGATCGGTTCGAAATTAAGCCCACAGTGAACGTCCCACGAAGCTTTGTGGAAATATGTCGCACAGTGTCTCTAGTATGCCTGTCGACCGCGTCATGTCGCACTTTTCAGTTCTGAGCGCGCAGTGAGCACGTAAAGACCTATAGAACAATAGTATCTCCCTCCAAGAGTGAAGTGAGTGCCTGATTTCCATGCAGCCCGCATAATGTAACTGTAATGAGTGGCAGCAAACTGCGGCAATGGTGCAGGAACTTTCGAGGAGGACGAACAGACGTTCATGGTGCAGACGTTTCGTTCTTCAGGAAAATCCTCGGCCGCACACCGCGTGTTTCTGTAACGTTTTCGATAGGCAGTGTTTTGACCCACTATACAGCTCTGACTTGGCTCCCTCTGATTTTCGTCTCTTCGCTCATATGAAACACTGACTATAAAGACATTTTTTGCACGGACAACGAGCTGCAGACCAGGGTAGAGAATTAGCGGTAAGCACAGGTGGCTGCCTTCTATGACGAGGGTATTGTAAAGCTGGTACCACTCTACGACAAATGTCTTAGTCGGAGTGGCGAATACGTAGATACGTAGCTGGAAGGTGTACCTAAATGTTACAAATAAAATATTTTTGATTTTCACTGTGGTTTCCATTCAGCGACTGATCGGGCTATGAAAAAAAAGAGTGTTTGATGCATTGGGCCTTAGATTACCATATGTCAACTGTTTTACCGTAGTGGTAAGTATAAAAACTATCTGGCTGTGGCAGAACTCCTCCCGTTTAGTTTTGTGGCTCCCTGTGACGTTTCCGTTGTACTTTTTTTCGCCAAGTATCTTTTACTATCGATTAGGCGCTCGCTTGAGCATTTTTTATCTCATCCGCCAGCTCAGCTTCAATTATCTCGAAATAAATTAAAAGAGTGAGAGACATATGTTATTTGTCTTCTCTTGATAATTGGGAAGCTGAGCGGACGAAAAGAGTGGCCGTCTTACGTTTTAGTAACAGATTTACTAAAATAAACGGCGAGTCTCAAAATGCGTTGTCATGAACTACATTAATAATTCTCATGTTTAATCATGTTATATCTTCGTGGAAGAGCGGACAGAAATGCTTAGAATATCGAAAAAATCAACCAAAATTCGCCAGTCTCACAAGGGGTCTATCTGATCTGTTAATTAAGAATTCTGTTGAATCTTAGGTGTGTTGTTGAGTGACCTGTCCTGAGTACCTGGCTAGCTGCTTTTCACGAGACAGCCTCTAGTTCAACTGTGAAGTTTTACGGGTAACTCGTATATTCGTAGCGTTAGCCATTTTCGACCGAGCGGGCGTGGTGTACGGGTTAAGGTTCACGGCTACCATGCGTGTGGTTCTTGTTCAAATCCTGCTTGTGTCTTTTTTTCCAGTTTCATGAAATGGAAAATTATTCAGAAATAGTCATTTTCGCCGTCGTAATTTCATTAATAAATCAATCATTAAAATACACTTTCTTCAACTGTGTATTCTGTTTGTGGTTCGTAGTTAAAATTCCAAATATTTGGAGAGTTCCAGAAAGTTGTCAACGGTGGACGAAGTATTAGCAGCTGACGAAGGATTCCAGGTGCGGACAACAGTCCTCAACCTTAATCTTGACCTGAGTTATGTGACTGACACCGATCAAACCGATGAACAATCGAGGTATAGTAGATACCTTGTCGAACAAGGAGCGTAAACCGAACAAGATTAATCACTCCTTCACTGAACTGCATCGTAAAAGATAGTCAATTACGTTTTCTTATGTCTGCAAGAACCATCGGGTAATTGTCACCCGGACAAAATCAGGGAAGTTCACGGTGTTGGGCTTCAGGAACCCATTTATACCAGCACTGTACGGAGATAAATGCGCCTCAGTGGCTTCAACAGTTGGTGACTGGCTCGTGAGCCTATGTCTTCCCGTAATTTTTGGTCGTTCACCGTATTCCAGTCAGAGTCATTCATGAACGTATCACCATTTGTGGTGTTCACGAGTCGTTGATAACTGAAATTGGAAAATAAATTGTTCGTACTCTTCGTGGAACGAATTATAACTGATATCGTTTCAGAATGGTGTAACTATTATCTTCCGCAAAACTGGTAGTCGGTAATGGGAAATCCCGTATTTGCGGAACAGCTTGACGGACAACGTCCAGTTTAGGCAGAAAGGTGCGTCTCAAGTTATAGTGATATTATGCACTCCGTCTTCAGGCCACAACTGGCTCATCGAGAACATCCGACCGCCGTGTCATCCTCAGGTGAGGATGCGGATAGGAGGGGCGTGTGGTCAGCACACCACTCTCCCGGTTTAGTGATATTATGGGGTCGGAAATTTTCTGAATTATGCTATGAGAATGCTATTGTTTACAAGGAAAGGATTCAGGGCCGGTTTTTAAGTCACAAACCGTGCGCCAAACTGCCAGAGACGCCACAACTCTAAGATTTCCGTACAGGACGTATCGTAATTAGTAGTGGCAGCTAGGGGCGCCAAGCTGAGAGGGGACGCTACGGGCGTCCAAGTGCCAGATTTACTTACAGTGCGCATCACAATTAGTAACGAAAACTGCCACAAGTGAAAGTGGTGGAGGGCACCAGATGATAAGTCCCTTGTGTGGAAAAATGTTCTCGAACGGTCGCTGAAAGGGTCACTGCATCGTGATTCGAATTCGGTCGACTGGTCTCCATCAGAGCTGCGACTTGATGCCATTGAACGACTATACGATGAAATAGGATAGCGGCTGCGTACCAGATCAGTTCACCCAAAAAACCTGGTGACAGCTGAGAATGTAGCAGAAAAATGAAAAAGAACCGCCTTCATTGTATTATATCTCGAAGGAAGGGTTTCCTCGAAGATCATAAGCTGTAATAGTAGGTCGTCATTGTTATTGGGTACATGATGACATTTTTGTAATTAGCAGCAATGAATGCCTCGAGAAACACCTTCCTGATTTTATTAATGTTATGCAGCAAATAAAATATTGCTTCTTAGTTATCAGGACGAGCTTTCGATCAAAAATGGTTTTTCGCTGCTTGCTTTGCCGAATACATTTCTAGATTGTCAAACAGCAGTTATAAAGCGCCACCTGTGCAAACTAGGACGGAAAGTATCGACACGAGCTGGCGAGTTTGCACCGTGGTGCGTGTCTACCTGGAGCTCGCTGTAATTACAAGAGCAGGGAGCTGCTTGTCGGGGTGGAAGATACCCGCCGAGCTGCCGCCAGCGTATTATTCTGGCTGCAGACGCCGCTACTTCCGCAGATAATTAGCATAGTAATGAGGCGGCAGCGTTATCCGCCGCAAGTCAGTCGCCTTACCGACCCAGCGAGCAGTTGTGAATATGCTGGCTCTTGAGATTCCGCCGTCCTCACAGTAGGCGTTCGTTTACGTTCTCTGCTTGCAGCGCTACTTTCAGCTCTCCTGCCGGGTTCCTTTTAGAAGAGAGTTTCTGCCAGAGATAACCCGCCACTTGCGGCCTCTTAGAATCTAGTTGCTCTTCGCCTCGGAGGATATGGCTTCAGGTTCCATATTACAAACACGAGACCGCTGTCTCAAAATTCGATTTCTGCGTCTCGTCTGGCTGTCGTTGTTGCAATTTGGAATGAGCTAAACTGGCAGATTGTCGAAGAGAAACCTTCTGGCGGGCCTGTCTTTCCCAAATCTTTTTATTCACAGGGTCAAGCATCGTACAAAGATAGAATATGTAAGAAAACGTTAACGATTGACGTTATTTGAAGTAGGCGTGCAGAGTGGAACAAAAGACAGGAACACTTGGAACACGATTCCTAACCATTCTAAAAATTTTGCCAACGACACCGATTACAAGTGCTCAAACACAGAGCGAATCTCAGCTGTAGCGGTCTCTAGTCTATTTTACCTCCCAAGAATGTATCACACGAGACACTGGCAGCTGCCTGGCAGAAATGAGATTCCCTCACCGGTAGTTACGATGATGCGATGTATTAGCAGAGCTGTATCTATAGAGGGCGCTGACAGAAGTTAATCGCTATTTGAGAAACCGAGGTTTCTCTCAGAACCTTTACACGACCACTGTACATTGTCGGATGTTCTCTCTGATGCTGCCGGCCGAAGTGGCCGTGCGGTTAAAGGCGCTGCAGTCTGGAACCGCAAGACCGCTACGGTCGCAGGTTCGAATCCTGCCTCGGGCATGAATGTTTGTGATGTCCTTAGGTTAGTTAGGTTTAACTAGTTCTAAGTTCTAGGGGACTAATGACCTCAGCAGTTGAGTCCCATAGTGCTCAGAGCCATTTGAATCTCTGATGCTGTTGCGAAACATTTTTCTTATTCCCACACAACCCCTGTCATCCTGGGTTGCTGTATTGAACAAGGCGATTGTAACGATGGAGGAATGAAGGACTTTCACTGCTCCACGGTATGCCTGGCAAACATTTTCCCGATTGCTCGAGGAGGCAGAACTATAGGAATAATGTATTATCACACTAAGTCCGAGCACGCTGCCGGCCAAAGAAGTCAAAATTTGATTCATATTTTGTACAGACAAAACCTGAAGTTACCAGTTGCGTACTTAGAAGATTCGCCAGTCCTAGAGATGCTGTCAGCACTTACAAAAGTATGATTATATCACTTGAAGAAAATCTGTGGATAAACTGTTTCCACCCGGTGTACAATTACATAAAAATACACGGTTTCGAGAGGGTACTTCTGAGAAAATAAAAAGTAGCTGCTTGACCAAGCCCAGAGAACCATCGATGACTACTGGCAGCAGCGTCTTTTTAAGAGGTGCTGTTACTGGCCGTTGTTTCTTACTCCGCCTCGTGGCGTCATTTGGTTTGGGCATGGAGGAGCATGAGGTCAGCACACTGCTCTCCCAGGTGTTGTCAGTTTTCCAGATGTTTACCCCTGATTTAAGTAGTTACTCAGTTGGCCTCTCAAGGCACACTATACGCCAATACTGT